>NC_141868.1:6357500-6670000 GCF_024713525.1 Acromyrmex echinatior
ATAACAACACATAATGTCACGACAAAAATCTAATTGTGCAAAGGAGGTACTTGAGATTCATCGTTTAGATTTTTTGCTGTAAAACAGGTAACGATTCTATTCCTTTATATTCCGACTAGAAGATATTAATGATATACAAATTTATTTTAAATTAGAATCTGGAAATTCTTGTTCTACACTTTTCGTGATATGACAATTGGCGTTGTAACATTATTGTATGAAGCATCTTCACATAGAAAAGAACACGTTTATTTAATTGCAACACACGACGGTTGAATTTAATGTCAACTAGATGTAACTCTGCGTTTGAAGAATATTATTGAATTACTGAAGATGGCCAGATTGTGGCCGAAACCACAATTTAATGTTTTAATTAATGTAATAATAATTAAATATCATAAACTATAACTTGTGCTGTGATTTCTTATGCTCTTCTTTTTATATGTTTTAAAATTATAACTATGTTAGTTTTCACGATATAAACAAATATAATTCTCATGAAATATAATTCTCTAAAATAAATAATAAACGTCATTTCAAGTCCAATCGGGACATTTATTTTGTTTAGAATAAAATAGAATAATCACACTTCAAGGATATTTACAACATACATTATAAAGAGTATACGATCAATGTGATATTACAAATGTGTTATGCGGACTTCTACAATAGAAGTCGTAAGGTCTTAAGTCGTAGGAAATTGACTTTGTAATATTAATCTTAAATTAATCCATTTTGTTGCGCAAATTTTTTTACTGAACGTATTTAGCTGAATTTTAGTACATAGGGATTTTTGAGGTCGCTGATTAAAAATCTTAGGTTTTCTTTAGATTCTTATCAAAGTTTAAAAAATTAAAATAATGAATTCAATATAGCAGCTAAATTGAAAAAAAATTAACTCTGGCTTACATACATGCACATATCTATGTGCATGTATGTGTAAAATTTTATACATAAAAATATTAAAAATTTATTTAAAATATTAAGAATATTAAGAATACAAAGAATTAAGAATATTAAGAATTATATTTCATAATTATCAAAATATGTCTGATAGTCATTTTGACCGCCATTTTGGATCGGCCATTGAAAATTGGTCAATTATATGAATGCATATTTGAAATCAGCGATAACATTAATATACAGATATTGAAGGTATGTTTATTACTATTTTCATCTCAGCATGGATTTTTTTTTTAAAGTATTAATTTTGAATTATCTTTTGTTTCCAATCTATATTTCATGCAAAATAATTGCATATATAAAAACATATAAAAACTGCGGCGAGAAAGATGTGTCCTCTACAGACATTTTTTTCTTTAATCATTAGTAAAATTCTTTCTTCTAATAATCAATCAAATTCAAAACATTTGTAATGAGACTTTAACCGTATACATAGTCACAATAAAAGTCAATTTTTCAAAAAATATGAAGTTTGACTTTCCAGAAAGCTCATTACGATTTTACTTTTGCTCTTTTCCAAGTTATTCTCTCCTCATAAAATCGAATAACAATTTGAGGGCACTTGGCATTGGCTTCACTGGCAGACACCATGTCAACTGCATCTGTTCCTTTCCTGCACAAACAAAATTATTCTTATTCATCATTCAGCTTCAATCGGTTTTAAATTCGCATTAATTTGAATTCTTTATTTGTATTTCCTAAATATGCATTTGACATTAGAAATAGATGTATCAATACAAATGAGTAAAGAGAGTCACATTCAATCAAGACGAGTCTTGATGTGTAATTATTTTTGTGTAAATTTTTACAATTTCCAGTTCAAGCAAATTGTGCGCTGATTATCTGCAGGTCTTGACACATACTAGTAGATTGAGGCTCTACGTAATATTACAAATTATATCGACATGCAATTTCATACTAATGCGAATTAATTTATCTTTAAATAGTATAAAGAATTTATTGTGAAAAATACCATTTCTGCTAGGATTTGAATTTTGATTTTCCTCCATATAGACATCGATCTTATCAATTCAATCATCAAGGCATGTGATGATATTAAACGCAATAACTATTAGGACGTATTACTTACCATTGCATCAAATACATTAGCTTTCCATTGTCATCTGCCGAGCCAAGGATCTTATCTGCTTCCAATTCTCTTTTGAATCCCTGTACTCTGCTGTCATCTTTCATCGTTTCATCAGCATACGAATCTCTTTTAACTTTAACATCCTTATCAGAATTTATATTGTTCTTACCTATACAAGACAAAAATAATAATGTTACTGAGAAGAAAACATGAGAATTAATTTAAATAGGGTGACTGAAAAGTCTCCCTACCGGTGAAATATCTCGAAAACAAAGCATTTTTGGAAAAAACGCTTCAGACAAAAGTTGTAAGATTTAAAAAGATCTATTTACTGATCACATCTGTATGATCTTGGATGGTGTCGCCAAGATCAATGCCACATTGATTTTTTTAAATTGGGACAACTTATTTTTGATTCCAGAATTTATGATGTTAAGAACTTTTTAAAACACTACAATAAAGTTCATTTTCAAGTCTTATAACTGGATCTTATAAATAGCGAAGCTAATAGATTTATTTTTCAGTTTCGAATTTTTACAGATGAAATTAAGACTTATCGAAAAAATGAATTTTACCCTATATTTGGCGTTACTATACGAAGTGTGGCTATTAAATAACGAGACTGACGCTATAAAACATTTTATTTTGATTTCATATATATTTACTTATTATCACCTTCAATATACACCCCTCCTCTATCCCTACAACGCTCCATGCGAATCTTCCATTGTTTGAAACAGTGCTGAAAGTCTTCTTCTGTCAGCTCCTTCAGGACGCGTGCCGCTTTCTCTTTCACAGCTTCAACGGACTCAAATCTTGTTCCTTTTAATGCAGATTTCACCTTAGGAAACAGATAGAAGTCGCACGGTGCAAGATCCGGCGAATAAGGCGGATGGTCTAACACTGAGATGCTATACTTGGCTAGAAACCTCTTAACAGACAATGTGGAATGAGCCGGCGCATTGTCTTGGTGGAGAATCCATGACTTGTCTTTCCACAATTCGGGTCGTTTTTTCCTTATTCTTTCACGGAGTTCAGCAAGAACGTGAAGGTAGTAATGTTGATTAATAGTTTGATCTTCAGGAACCCAGTGAAGGTATACAATCCCATGAATATCGAAAAAAACAATCATCATTGCTTTGAATTTTGATTTGCTCATTCGAGCTTTTTTGGCTCTCGGTGAAGTTGGACTCTTCCAGTGCATGGATTGGCGCTTCGTTTCGGGATCATAAGTAAAAAACCACGATTCGTCACATGTTATTATCCTTTCCAATAAGTTTGGGCCATTTTCAATGACATTCAAAGTGTCAGTACAAAGATTTTTGCGAGCTTCTTGTTGTTCAAACGTGAGAATTTTAGGTACCATTTTGGCACACACTTTTTTCATGTTAAAATTGTTATGTAAAATTTGCCGTACACATTCTTTGTCAATCCATCCACATCCTACAGTTTCATCAATCGCACGAATACTTAACCGACGGTCGGATCGAATCAGATTACCGATTGTTTCGATATTGTCATCAGTTTTTGACGTGGAAGGGCGACCCGGGCGTGAATCATCTTCGACGTCTTCTCGGCTGTCTTGGAAACGCTTAAACCACTCAAAAACACGTGCACGCGATAAATTCATGGCCATACTCTTCTTTCAATAAATTATAAGTTTCAGTAGCGGTTTTTCCAAGTTTCACGTCAAATTTCACAACAATTCGTTGCTCTATTGTTACACTTATCATTTTTCCGGCGAAACAAAAAAACAACTCTAATGCGAAAGAAGGCTATACAGATTTGTTTACAGAAGCGAGAAATACTGCATTCGAAAGAGAAGACTTCATCCTAAACAGCTGTCGATCGCTGGCGTTTGGCGCATGCGTACTACTTCTGTAGCAACGTCAGTCTCGTTATTTAATAGCCACACCTTGTATGTTATTGGATCATCTAAAAAGTATCCGCGAAAAATATTAGATAGTCAAATGTGTGTGTGTGTGTGTGTGTGTGTGTATATATATATATATACACATTTGACTACCTAATATTTTAATAATAAGAGGAAATTGATAACTAACTTTTTGCACGAACGGAATACATTTCATTATCTCTCATTCAAGGATGAAGAATTTATTTTATTAAAATTCTCCTCCCTTATGACTTTTTCAACCAAAGAATGTTTTCTTTTACTTGGATTTTCCTTACTTTTTCTTATTGTCTTGCTTTTTTGTTCGATTTCCGTTTTTTCCTTGTTGATTCTACCTTTTCTTGAATAATCTAGCTTTTGCTTCATGAGAGCATCTTTTTCTAGCGAGTCTGTATATATTGCATTAGTTCGTTTACAAGTTCTTTTTTTTTCTTGATACGGTTCCACTTTTGGCAGATGTCTTATATCCTGATATATCGAAGATGGACTGATATTTTTCTTGAGAGATAAAAAATCGACATTTTCCTGGGCAGCTGAAAGATCGACATTTTCCTGGACAGAAAGAAGTTCATCGTTCTCAGCTTTGATAACAATAGAAGTATCTTCTCTATCGATCACATTAGATCCTAAGAATTCAATATCAGGAAATATATTTTCATTTAAAGGAGATATTCCTGAAACGCGGAAACCTGCTTGAATATTTATTGAAGTTGTTGCCAGAGGTAATGCAGTTTTTATTATTTCGGAAATGTGATATATAGATAAAGATTTTCCTGGATTACTAACTAGCCAATTGTCACATGCTGTGTTGATGTGATTTTTCAAAGGTTCATATACAGATCTATCTAGCGGCTGCAACTTATGACTGCAATGATAAGGGAACGATAAAACTATGATTCCATTCTCTTTCAAATAATCCAGTGCCTCAATAGAAAGGTGAGATTCATGGTTGTCAAGTAAAAGAAGAACAGGCTTCTCTTTAGATGGTCTAACATGACGAACAAAGTGTTGACAATATTTTATAAAATGTTCTTCTTCCATCCAACCTAATGGATTGACATCACCTGCAGATCCAAGAGGGCCTTCTTGTATAAAATGATCTTTGTAATGGGCTCTTGGAAATATAAAAAATGGTGGGATCATATTTCCGATAGCTGAAACTGCAACTGCCATGGTAACGAGAGTTTCTGTTTCGGATGAAATTATCTTTCTTAGTTGTTTCATCTCACGACGTGCAATTACACGATCAGGAGTGTGAACAGTACTAATCCCTATCTCATCCATATTCCAGATATTAGATGGCTTCACTTTTAGACAATTACAGATTGTTTTCAAATTTGTGAAGAATAAATTAACATTATGTTTGTTAAATGACATCGCTCTAGAGAGACTTGTAGCTTTAAATCTTATTGGCAAACTGTTATTGCGTTTAAAGAAATTTCTGAACCAATCTTCACCTGCCATTTTATTTTCATTCCAAGAAACTCGTACTTTAGTTCCGTTTTTCATTGCAAATTGATAAGCCAATTTCCTTACTTCTTTGGGTGTTATACCATAATAAATATCTGCTATTCTTTTAATATATTCCACTAAAGCAATTTCTTCTGTATTATGAAAAATTTGGTGATTTTTGCCGTAACCTACATGAGTAAATTGAATATTCGATATTTGACTAACGTCTTTTCCTGCAGCTTTTAATTTATTAACATATCGGTGCAAAGTTTTAAATGAGATTTTATATTTCGCTGCTGAAGAACGAACACTTTTTCCTTCTAAAATTACTTCTTTACATGCAAATTCTATAATGCTCTTCGGAATATTTCCCTTATTTGTCTTTCTCTTGTACGTCCTCATGATTTTCTGTAATTAAATTAACATTACATAATATTTATAATAATACTATACGTATAATTTAATTATTCCATTTTATAATTAAAATTCATTAAATTATAAAAATTATTGCATTAGATGTATTAAAAAAAAAAGGTCTGTAATGTGTGTATTTAAAATAAAAATAAAATACTCTCTAAATTCTTTTGAGTGCCATCTCAAAGAGAGTGAAAATACAGCTATTTTTAGAAAAGAGTGAAAATATTTTACTTCTTGAAAAAGAGTGAAATCTCATGTTAAAAAGGAATGAAACATTTCATTCCCTTTTTGGAATAAAACCGCAGTGAATGAGATTTTCTAACCTAACAACTTTAATATCTTGCTTCGCGAGGCAGAGTAACGTTTTTTGTTCGTTTCGTGCAAAAACACGTCAAATGAACCTAGTTTCATCAAGATTGGACGTGAAAGGAAAAAACTGAACATTTATTACTGAGATAGATCTGTTTAAAGAAGTAAATAATGCCATTATTTCTTAAAAAGTGAAATGTTTTCACTCTTTTTCAAAAGTAGCTGTATTTTCACTCTTTTAAAGTGAGATTTCAAGAAATTTAGAAAGTAGGTATTATAAAAGTCGTCATTAAATAAGTCATATAGCTCCATCCCGAGGTTAGTCTACTAGCCCCATCCATTAATTTTCTAAAAATAACAGTATACGATAACAAAGCAGATAAACAAAAATAATCTGTTGGACTTCATTAAACTTACTATCTGAACAAAAATCAAATATCTCAGATACTATGTGTGATTGCAAAACAAAATTTTAAGAATAAAAACGTTTACTTACATGTACAATTTTGTTTAATTATAACCTAACCTCTGTCACAGATACATCCATACGGAAATATCACAGCAGACTGAGTGGCGTGACAGTAGCTATTGAGTGTTGCGTGCTCCGATGTATAGCTGTGTTCAGCAGAAAAAGCAGCTTTGCAACTGTTGTAAAATTCTTGAATATAATTGATTAATATATTTAAATTCAGTGACAAACTAAGAGAAAGACCAATCATATTAAAGAATTTCACAACAGTTGCAAAGCTGCTTTTTTTGCTGAACACAATTATTTACGCTTGTCTTGCGTGTTCTTTTTCCCCTTTTAATAACGTAGTCCCGATTAGTCTATCTACTCCTATAATCTACTAGCTCCGATCTCCAGTTTCCCCTACGTAATGAAAATGAACTTTATTGTATTGTTGCGAAAAGCTCTTGACATCAACTATTAGAATCAAAAAGCTCTGGAACCAAAAACAAGGTATCCCCTGGTGAACATTTTTCTCAAAATTTTTCATATAATTTTTCAGAATTTCTATATAATTTTATAATTTTCTCGCATTTTTTATATGAATTGGAACATTTCTCAGAAAATCTACATCTTTTCTCAGAATTTTTGTTATGAATGTTAATTATAAAATATTGTAAGATTTCTAAGATTTTTTGTAAGTATAACTTCTGATGAAATGCTATAGAATCTAAAAATTATGGAATGTGAAATTTCAAAATATTTCAGAATTCACTTGTATAAAAAATTCTGAGAAAAATTTTCACTGGGATCCCATTTAAAAAAATCGATGTAATCTTGGCGATGTCTGCCAAGTCAAACAGATGTAATCAATAAATAGATCTTTTTAAACTCTATTCAAGACAACTTTTGTCTGAATTATTATTCCCAAAAATGTTTTGTTTTCGAGATATTTCGCCGCGCCCTTTTACTTATTCTGTATACGCTGACATATCGCAAGAATAAGTAAATTAAAAGAATAAACAAATTAGGAAAGGTTGAAGCTAAAATCGAAAAATTAAAATACAAAAATAATTAATATCGTTGGGAATAAGGAAGGAAATAAGGATATTAATTCAGTCGTGCAGTATAGTATAATATTCTAAGTTTTTTAATGCATCTTTGGCTAGTCTCTCGAAGAAAATTAAATTTGAGAAATGGAGTTGTAGTATAAATTGAATTTAATAAAAAGAGAGAAATTCGGTCTTCAAGTAAATTTCGAAATTGCTAAATTCGATTGATTTATCAAAGTACGAGGGGTATTCAGAAAATAAGTTCCGTTTTTTTTTTACAAATAAAGTTTTTATTGAAAAAATCTAAAATTTACATGGATAATACTTGACAACTTCTAGTCTTTTTCTACATAATTCCCGTCAATCTCAATACATTTTGTATATCTGGAAACAAGCTTCGAAATCCCTTCTGCATAGAAACTTCCCGCCAGTTCTTTAGTCCAGTTAGTTACTATACAGCTGTCTGAACTTCCCTCATTTCCCTCATTTCCCTCATCTCTGTAACGGTCCAAAAATTCTTTACCTGCAGTCACTCGTGTGGCCTTGTGTAGAGGAGTCAGTTCTCTGGGAACCCAACGGGCGCAAACCTTGCGAAATTCGAGTTTTTCTGAAACGATCTCATGGATAAGACTTCGGGATATCTTTGGAAAAAGGTTGTGGAGTTCATCTAAAGTTAAACGACGATCATTGCGAATCGCATTTTCAATTTTTGTCGTCAACTCATCCGTGATAAGGGAGGGTCTGCCTCTCCCACTTTCGTCTTCAAGCGAATGTCTTCCTGCCTTAAATTCTCGGACCCATCTCCGCACCATAGATTCACTCATCACACTCTCTCCATATACAGAAACAAGCTGTTTGTGAATATCAACCGATTTAAAATCTTGAGCAAAAAGAAACTGAATGATGCCGCGCAAAACAATTCGAGAAGGAATCGGAATGGAAGTGGCGGGACGCGAAGTGGAGGACTCCATTTTGATAACCTCTCCTGACCGTGTTTCACGAGCTACTGACGCCGAACACCGCTCATTCTATTCGGTAGCTTCCCCTCTTCAATGCTGTGTTGCCAGCTCGCTCATACATCGACCTTACTAAACGTATAATACAAACGGAACTTATTTTCTGGATACCCCTCGTATAAACGTTGAACTATCCATAACAATGAAATAGTTTAATTTATATTTATTTATATTTATTTATTAATAAAGTTGAAAATTTTTTGAAAATTCAAACAGAAGAAAACGTTACACTTACATTAGATTTTTTTATATGACGTCATAGGATTGTTTCGTCTTCGCGCAAGTCTTTCATTTTTATTTGTTATTATGCATTGACAGTCCCGCAGTATTTTTTAATAAAATTTTCGAAGCGCATAAGGCCTGATTATATCACCGTTACTTTGATTTTAAGCCTTAAAACTCTTCATTTTTTCTCTCTCAGATTTAAAGAGAGAAAATGAAAGTTTCAAGCCTCGCTTAAAGTCAAAGTAACGTCAGTACAATCAGCTCTAAGAATGCCAAATATTTTAAAACCATGTTTTGTGAAGGCTGACTCAACAAATCGGCTGCAAATTGATATGTTTATGATGTGCGAATACGTAAAACAAAATGATAAGTTTACGCTGCTGAAGTTAATGGGCCTTCTATAATAAGCCATTTAATCATAAAGCCATTTAATCAGAAGTCAGAACCTAAAAATTGACTATGATTGATCAGTTTTTAGCTTTTGACTCCTGATTTATGACTAATGGCTTATTGTAGAAGATCCATAATCATTCAGCGCTCTTTTTTATAACGGGAATAGTCAGTGTACAAAGAACATCGTAGAATAAGATTGAAAATTTGAAAGGTTGAAAGATTATACCCCAAAATGCATTATTCAAGAATGTTTTGAAACTTTCGTCTTGAGTAATTTAGATATTAATACATATGCCTATAAAAGATGAATTTGAATTACGTCCCGTTTCTAATATATAACCGATCAAATATTGCAAATTTTCCGTATTTATCATGATTTACATTAAATATGATTGGTTTTATACATTTAGATTTAGTAAGAATCAACTAACCCGGTATAAAAAGATGAAATAATTATTCACGGTAATAATTTCTTGTTCTAAATCTTGTAAAACTATGTTCGCTAATAGGGGACAAATGAGAGCCCATTGGCATGCCAACAATCTGTTTAAATATTTTTTTATCAAATTTAAACAATGTATAATTAATTATAATCATAATTGCTTTAATAAACTCATGTAAAGGAATCGTAGACTTATTTTCAATAAAATTCCACCTACGTTCAATGCTTTTTAATACTAATTTAGTCGGAATGTTCGTGTACATGGAGACCACGTCAAATGATATAATACTAAAATTTTTATCGATTACTTTACCATTGAGTTTATTTACTAAATCGAAACGGTTCTTTACATAACTAAAATTTTTTTATTATTATTGTCAATGATTTCTTTTAAGAAGGTCGCCAGTGGATAAAAAGCTGTTAATACAACTAACAATTAATCTTAGAGAATGACCTTCCTTATGAATTTTTGACAGTCCATAAGAACTCGGAAGTTCGCCGTCCGACACATACAATTTTTTGTATAAATTTAAATCAATGTACCCCTTGTTTTTTCAATTTTTTAGTAAATTACCAATTTCCACGGTTATTTTATTAGTTGGATCTTTATTTATTAAATTGTATGTAGTCTGATCATTGAGAATCTCATACATTTTATCTTTGTAACTTTCTCGACTCATAATTATATAAATAGTGGTAAAATATATGATATGACAAATAACAACACACAATGTCACGACAAAATTCTAATTGTGCAAAGGAGATACTTGAGATTCATCGTTTAGTTTTTTTGCTGTAAAACAAGTAACGTTTCTATTCCTTTATATTCTGACTAGAAGATATTAATGATATACAAATTTATTTTAAATTAGAATCTGGAAATTCTTCTACACTTTTCGTGATATGACAATTGGCGTTGTAACATTATTGTATGAAGCATCTTCACATAGAAAAGAACACGTTTATTTAATTGCAACACACGACGGTTGAATTTAATGTCAACTAGATGTAACTCTGCGTTTTAAGAATATTATTGAATTACTGAAGATGGCCAGATTGTGGCCGAAACATTTAATGTTTTAATTAATGTAATAATAATTAAATATCATAAACTATAACTTGTGCTGTGGTCTCTTCTTTTTATATGTTTTAAAATTATAACCACGTTAGTTTTCACGATGTAAACAAATATAATTCTCATGAAATATAATTCTCTAAAATAAATAATAAACGTCGTTTCAAGTCCAATCGGGACATTTATTTTGTTTAGAATAAAATAGAATAATCACACTTCAAGGATATTTACAACATACATTATAAAGAGTATACGATCAACGTGATATTACAAATGTGTTATGCGGACTTCTACAATAGAAGTCGTAAGGTCTTAAGTCGTAGGAAATTGACTTTGTAATATTAATCTTAAATTAATCCATTTTGTTGCGTAAATTTTTTTACTGAACGTATTTAGTTGAATTTTAGTAGGGATTTTTGAGGTCGCTGATTAAAAATCTTAGGTCAAAGTTTAAAAAATTAAAATAATGAATTCAATATAGCAGCTAAATTGAAAAAAAATTAACTCTGGCTTACATACATGCACATATCTATGTGCATGTATGTGTAAAATTTTATACATAAAAATATTAAAAATTTATTTAAAATATTAAGAATATTAAGAATACAAAGAATTAAGAATATTAAGAATTATATTTCATAATTATCAAAATATGTCTGATAGTCATTTTGACCGCCATTTTGGATCGGCCATTGAAAATTGGTCAATTATATGAATGCATATTTGAAATCAGCGAAAACATTAATATACAGATATTGAAGGTATGTTTATTACTATTTTCATCTCAGCATGGATTTTTTTTTTAAAGTATTAATTTTGAATTATCTTTTGTTTCCAATCTATATTTCATGCAAAATAATTGCATATATAAAAACATATAAAAACTGCGGCGAGAAAGATGTGTCCTCTACAGACATTTTTTTCTTTAACCATTAGTAAAATTCTTTCTTCTAATAATCAATCAAATTCAAAACATTTGTAATGAGACTTTAACCGTATACATAGTCACAATAAAAGTCAATTTTTCAAAAAATATGAAGTTTGACTTTCCAGAAAGCTCATTACGATTTTACTTTTGCTCTTTTCCAAGTTATTCTCTCCTCATAAAATCGAATAACAATTTGAGGGCACTTGACATTGGCTTCACTGGCAGACACCATGTCAACTGCATCTGTTCCTTTCCTGCACAAACAAAATTATTCTTATTCATCATTCAGCTTCAATCGGTTTTAAATTCGCATTAATTTGAATTCTTTATTTGTATTTCCTAAATATGCATTTGACATTAGAAATAGATGTATTAATACAAATGAGTAAAGAGAGTCACATTCAATCAAGACGAGTCTTGATGTGTAATTATTTTTGTGTAAATTTTTACAATTTCCAGTTCAAGTAAATTGTGCGCTGATTATCTGCAGGTCTTGACACATACTAGTAGATTGAGGCTCTACGTAATATTACAAATTATATCGACATGCAATTTCATACTAATGCGAATTAATTTATCTTTAAATAGTAGAAAGAATATATATATTTATTGTGAAAAATACCATTTCTGCTAGGATTTGAATTTTGATTTTCCTCCATATAGACATCGATCTTATCAATTCAATCATCAAGGCATGTGATGATATTAAACGCAATAACTATTAGGACGTATTACTTACCATTGCATCAAATACATTAGCTTTCCATTGTCATCTGCCGAGCCAAGGATCTTATCTGCTTCCAATTCTCTTTTGAATCCCTGTACTCTGCTGTCATCTTTCATCGTTTCATCAGCATACGAATCTCTTTTAACTTTAACATCCTTATCAGAATTTATATTGTTCTTACCTATACAAGACAAAAATAATAATGTTACTGAGAAGAAAACATGAGAATTAATTTAAATAGGGTGACTGAAAAGTCTCCCTACCGGTGAAATATCTCGAAAACAAAGCATTTTTGGAAAAAACGCTTCAGACAAAAGTTGTAAGATTTAAAAAGATCTATTTACTGATCACATCTGTATGATCTTGGATGGTGTCGCCAAGATCAATGCCACATTGATTTTTTTAAATTGGGACAACTTATTTTTGATTCCAGAATTTATGATGTTAAGAACTTTTTAAAACACTACAATAAAGTTCATTTTCAAGCCTTATAACTGGATCTATTAAATAGCGGAGCTAATAGATTTATTTTTCAGTTTTGAATTTTTACAGATGAAATTAAGACTTATCGAAGAAATGAATTTTATACTATATTTGACGTTATATATATAAGATGTAGTAACAAGATATCCATTATTTTTGCATGAAATTGAAGGCTTTATTTAATATAGTTAGAATGATCCGATTTAGATCAAATATGCACCGTTTTGTTCGATAACTTGTTGCCATTTTGAAGGTAATTCCATTATGCCTCTCTCATAGAAACCCTCGTCCTTATTGGCAAAAAATTGGGACAGTCGATTTTCACAAGCTTCTCTTGAGACGAATTTTTCATCAGCAAAATCATTCGCCATAGACAGGAACAGGTGGTAATCACTTGGAGCCAGGTCCGGACTATAAGGTGGATGCATAAGAACCTCCCAACCAAGCTCCCGGAGCTTCTGGCGAGTCACTATCGATGTGTGTGGCCTTGCGTTGTCCTGATGGAACACAATTCCTTTCCTATTGGCCAATGCTGGCCGCTTCTGGGCGATTGCTTCCTTCAGACGGTCCAATTGTTGACAATACAGGTCCGAATTAAGAGTTTGGCCGTAGGGGAGGAGCTCATAGTAGATGATTCCCTGCCAATCCCACCAAACACACAGCAAAACCTTCATGACCGTCAATCCTGGCTTGGCCACCGTTTGCGCCGGCTCACCGCGATTCGACCACGACCGTTTTCGCTTTACGTTGTCATAAGTAACCCACTTTTCATCACTAATCACCATCCGCTTCAGAAATGGGTTGATTTTGTTGCGATTCAGCAGCGATTCGCAGATGGAAATTCGGTCGATGAGATTTTTTTGCGTTAACTCGTGTGGCACCCATACATCGAGCTTCTTTTCGTATCCAGCCTTATTCAAGTGGTCCCAAACGGTTTTTTGTGCAATGTTTAGCTCCTGGGCAATCAAAACAGTGCTTACATGACGGTCGGACTCGACGATTTGCATTATTTTATCGACATTTTCGATAATTGGCCTTCCAGAGCGTGGTGCATCTTTGATATCAAAATTACCGGAACGGAATCGACGAAACCAAAATTGCGCGTGATTGGCTGTTATAGTATCAGGACCATAAACACTATTCACATTTTCAGCCGCTTGGCTTGCGTTTTCGCCTTTATCGAAGAAAAATTCTAAAATATGGCATATTTTCTCTTTGCTGGTGTCCATCTTTGACGCGCGCTCAAACAATACTGAGTCAAGCAATCACAAAACTGTCTGAAAAGTTTTTTTTAGTACGAAATCTTATCTTTCTAACGCCATCTAGCGTAACCCGATCGCACTTATACAACGCGAGATACAGATTACCATCTATTCGAAAAATAATGGATTTCTTTTTACTACATCTTATATATATACACACACATTTGACTATCTAATATTTTAATAATAAGAAGAAATTGATAACTAACTTTCTGCACAAACGGAATACATTTCATTATCTCTCATTCAAGGATGAAGAATTTATTTTATTAAAATTCACCTCCTTCTATGACTTTTTCAACCAAAGAATGTTTTCTTTTACTTGGATTTTACTTACTTTTTCTTATTGTCTTGCTTTTTTGTTCGATTCCCGTTTCTTCCTTGCTGATTCTACTTTTTCTTGAACAATCTAGCTTTTGCTCCATGAGAGCATCTTTTTCTAGCGAGTCTGTATATATTGCATTAGTTCGTTTACAAGTTCTTTTTTTTTCTTGATACGGTTCCACTTTTGGCAGATGTCTTATATCCTGATATATCGAAGATGGACTGATATTTTTCTTGAGAGATAAAAAATCGACATTTTCCTGGGCAGCTGAAAGATCGACATTTTCCTGGACAGAAAGAAGTTCATCGTTCTCAGCTTTGATAACAATAGAAGTATCTTCTCTATCGATCACATTAGATCCTAAGAATTCAATATCAGGAAATATATTTTCATTTAAAGGAGATATTCCTGAAACGCGGAAACCTGCTTGAATATTTATTGAAGTTGTTGCCAGAGGTAATGCAGTTTTTATTATTTCGGAAATGTGATATATAGATAAAGATTTTCCTGGATTACTAACTAGCCAATTGTCACATGCTGTGTTGATGTGATTTTTCAAAGGTTCATATACAGATCTATCTAGCGGCTGCAACTTATGACTGCAATGATAAGGGAACGATAAAACTGTGATTCCATTCTCTTTCAAATAATCCAGTGCCTCAATAGAAAGGTGAGATTCATGGTTGTCAAGTAAAAGAAGAACAGGCTTCTCTTTAGATGGTCTAACATGACGAACAAAGTGTTGACAATATTTTATAAAATGTTCTTCTTCCATCCAACCTAATGGATTGACATCACCTGCAGATCCAAGAGGGCCTTCTTGTATAAAATGATCTTTGTAATGGGCTCTTGGAAATATAAAAAATGGTGGGATCATATTTCCGATAGCTGAAACTGCAACTGCCATGGTAACGAGAGTTTCTGTTTCGAATGAAATTATCTTTCCTAGTTGTTTCATCTCACGACGTGCAATTACACGATCAGGAGTGTGAACAGTACTAATCCCTACCTCATCCATATTCCAGATATTAGATGGCTTCACTTTTAGACAATCACAGATTGTTTTCAAATTTGTGAAGAATAAATTAACATTACGTTTGTTAAATGACATCGCTCTAGAGGGACTTGTAGCTTTTAATATTATTGGTAAATTGTTATTGCGTTTAAGGAAATATCCGAACCAATCTTCACCTGCCATTTTATTTTCATTCCAAGAAACTCGTACTTTAGTTCCGTTTTTCATTGCAAATTGATAAGCCAATTTCCTTACTTCTTTGGGTGTTATACCATAATAAATATCTGCTATTCTTTTAATATATTCCACTAAAGCAATTTCTTCTGTATTATGAAAAATTTGGTGATTTTTGCCGTAACCTACATGAGTAAATTGAATATTCGATATTTGACTAACATCTTTTCCTGCAGCTTTTAATTTATTAACATATCTTTGCAAAGTTGTAAATGAGATATCATATTTCGCTGCTGAAGAACGAACACTTTTTCCTTCTAAAATTACTTCTTTACATGCAAATTCTATAATGCTCTTCGGAATATTTCCCTTATTTGTCTTTCTCTTGTATGTCCTCATGATTTTCTGTAATTAAATTAATATTACAATATTTATAATAATATTATACGTATAATTTAATTATTCCATTTTATTATTAAAATTCATTAAATTATAAAAATTATTGCATTAGGTGTATTAAAAAAAAAAGGTCTGTAATGTGTGTTTTTAAAATAAAAATAAAATACTCTCTAAATTCTTTTGAGTGCCATCTCAAAGAGAGTGAAAATACAGCTATTTTTAGAAAAGAGTGAAAATATTTTACTTCTTGAAAGAGAGTGAAATCTCATGTTAAAAAAGAGTGAAATATTTCATTCCCTTTTTGGAATAAAATCGCAGTGAATGAGATTTTCTAACCTAACAACTTTAATATCTTGCTTCGCGAGGCAGAGCGACGCTTTTTTGTTCGTTTCGTGCAAAAACACGTCAAATGAACCTAGTTTCATCAAGATTGGACGTGAGAGGAAAAAACTGAACATTTATTACTGAGATAGATCTGTTTAAAGAAGTAAATAATGCCATTATTTCTTAAAAAGTGAAATGTTTTCACTCTTTTTCAAAAGTAGCTGTATTTTCACTCTTTTAAAGTGAGATTTCAAGAAATTTAGAAAGTAGGTATTATAAAAGTCGTCATTAAATAAGTCATATAGCTCCATCCCGAGGTTAGTCTACTAGCCCCATCCATTAATTTTCTAAAAATAACAGTATACGATAACAAAGCAGATAAACAAAAATAATCTGTTGGACTTCATTAAACTTACTATCTGAACAAAAATCAAATATCTCAGATACTATGTGTGATTGCAAAACAAAATTTTAAGAATAAAAACGTTTACTTACATGTACAATTTTGTTTAATTATAACCTAACCTCTGTCACAGATACATCCATACGGAAATATCACAGCAGACTGAGTGGCGTGACAGTAGCTATTGAGTGTTGCGTGCTCCGATGTATAGCTGTGTTCAGCAGAAAAAGCAGCTTTGCAACTGTTGTAAAATTCTTGAATATAATTGATTAATATATTTAAATTCAGTGACAAACTAAGAGAAAGACCAATCATATTAAAGAATTTCACAACAGTTGCAAAGCTGCTTTTTTTGCTGAACACAATTATTTACGCTTGTCTTGCGTGTTCTTTTTCCCCTTTTAATAACGTAGTCCCGATTAGTCTATCTACTCCTATAATCTACTAGCTCCGATCTCCAGTTTCCCCTACGTAATGAAAATGAACTTTATTGTATTGTTGCGAAAAGCTCTTGACATCAACTATTAGAATCAAAAAGCTCTGGAACCAAAAACAAGGTATCCCCTGGTGAACATTTTTCTCAAAATTTTTCATATAATTTTTCAGAATTTCTATATAATTTTATAATTTTCTCGCATTTTTTATATGAATTGGAACATTTCTCAGAAAATCTACATCTTTTCTCAGAATTTTTGTTATGAATGTTAATTATAAAATATTGTAAGATTTCTAAGATTTTTTGTAAGTATAACTTCTGATGAAATGCTATAGAATCTAAAAATTATGGAATGTGAAATTTCAAAATATTTCAGAATTCACTTGTATAAAAAATTCTGAGAAAAATTTTCACTGGGATCCCATTTAAAAAAATCGATGTAATCTTGGCGATGTCTGCCAAGTCAAACAGATATAATCAATAAATAGATCTTTTTAAACTCTATTCAAGACAACTTTTGTCTGAATTATTATTCCCAAAAATGTTTTGTTTTCGAGATATTTCGCCGCGCCCTTTTACTTATTCTGTATACGCTGACATATCGCAAGAATAAGTAAATTAAAAGAATAAACGAATTAGAAAAGGTTGAAGCTAAAATCGAAAAATTAAAATACAAAAATAATTAATATCGTTGGGAATAAGAAAGGAAATAAGGATATTAATTCAGTCGTGCAGTACCAATATTCTAAGTTTTTTTAGTGCATCTTTGGCTAGTCTCTCGAAGAAAATTAAATTTGAGAAATGGAGTTGTAGTATAAATTGAATTTAATAAAAAGAGAGAAATTCGGTCTTCAAGTAAATTTCGAAATTGCTAAATTCGATTGATTTATCAAAGTATAAACGTTGAACTATCCATAACAATGAAATAGTTTAATTTATATTTATTTATATTTATTTATTAATAAAGTTGAAAATTTTTTGAAAATTTAAACAAAAGAAAACGTTACAATTACATTAGATTTTTTTATATGACGTCACAGGATTGTTTCGTCTTCGCGCAAGTCTTTCGTTTTTATTTGTTATTACGCATTGACAGTCCCGTAGTATTTTTTAACGAAATTTTCGAAGCGCATAGGGCCTGTTTGTACCACCGTTACTTTGATTTTAAGCCTTAAAACTCTTCATTTTTTTCTCTCTCAGCTTTAAAGAGAGAAAATGAAAGTTTCAGGCCTCGCTTAAAGTCAAAGTAACGTCAGTACAATCAGCTCTAAGAATGCCAAATATTTTAAAGCCATGTTTTGTGAAGGCTGACTCAACAAATCTGCTGCAAATTGATATGTTTATGATGTGCGAATACATAAAACAAAGTGATAAGTTTAACGCTGCTGAAGTTAATGGACTTTCTATAATAAGTCATTTAATCATAAAGCCATTTAATCAGAAGTCAGAACTTAAAAATTGACGACTGTGATTGATCAGTTTTTAGCTTCTGACTCCTGATTAATGACTAATGGCTTATTGTAGAAGATCCATAATCATTCAGCGCGCTTTTTTATAACGGGAATAGTCAGTGTACAAAGAACACCGTAGAATAAGATTGAAAATTTGAAAGGTTGAAAGATTATACCCCAAAATGCATTATTCAAGAATGTTTTGAAACTTTCGTCTTGAGTAATTTAGATATTAATACATATGCCTATAAGAGATGAATTTGAATTACATCCCGTTCCTAATATATAACCGATCAAACATTGCAAATTTTTCGTATTTATCATGATTTACATTAAATATGATTGATTTTATACATTTAGATTCAGTAAGAATCAACTAACCCGATAAAAAATGTTTCATGCGTGAATATGAAAATAATTAAAAGGGTAATTTTTATAGTATTTGTTCTAGAAAAAAATCATGTTTGAAAAAATGTAAAAAAATTACTTATGTATAATTATATCTAAAATTATGCATAATAGTGTATGAGCAGTTGTTTTACATTTTTCCAAACTTGTTTTTTTTTTAAACAATGCGAAAATTATCCCTTTAATTATTTTTAATGTTTTCATATACTATTATTATTTCTATTACACTAAAAAATAATTTTACAAAAGGAAAAGAGATGTATGAACATGTATGGATATATTTTGTATATGATTATACATGTTTATGAATGTTTGATATTTATGAATGTTTATACATATTTATGGATGAAATTTTTTACCGGAAAGGGCAAAACCAATCCATATTAAAGAATTTTAAAACAGTTGCAAAGCTATTTTTTCTATTGAACGCAACCAGTATAGTCATTTTTGCTGTGATGCGTCACGAATTTTCATATAGCCTTGAAATCGCATTCAAGAAGTTCATGAAAAAATCTCGAATAGTTATAATAAATTCGTGAGGAAGCACGTGTAACAACATCGCAAATATTTATCGCACAATATTAAAGTTTGAGTCAATAAAAAAATCTTGATTTTATACATTTTGTCAAGAACTGATTATCGATCACGTAACTTTTTCTCTAGAATGGAAACGTGAAAAGTGAAAATTGTATGCGTATGTACATATACATTGTATGTATATACACATATAAAATAGAAAAAATTTTCATTTTTCATGTTTTCGCCCCAAGAAAAAAGTTATATGATCGATATCCTAAAATCGTGATCAGACTATGTATTGGAGATTGAGATTGAGATTAAGATTGACGTTCGACCAATGAGAACAAAGCAGGTCGATATTGAGATTGCAGATTGAACTAACCTCATCAAATGCGTATGTACAAAATAATAAGTTATAAAGGGTTACAAGAAGTACAAACACACCACAATTAAAATGTGAGTGCAATTAAATGCGTATTCAATAATTTTTGTTATGTGCGATTCTAGCTATCCGATATTCTTATTAATCTCAATCTAATTTCCAATGCTGTTGGATACAATTCATACTGTGATCGAGCAATCTTCAATTTTAATCTCAATCTCAATTTCCAATGCATAACTGCTCATGGCTTAAGAAATGTTCGGATTCCTACCCTGTAGGGGTATGTTTCGGATGCTCCCTGAATGCAATAGGTCTGTTTTTATTGCTGCACTTTTCAAACTGGTACACGAAATGAAGTGAAACGTACAATATATTTGTTTTATTTCAACTTATGCACCGATTCAGAGTGCAATAAAAAACAGATCTAATGTCATCCTTATTTAACGTTCGATAAACAATAAGGATAGAGTGATATCTGGATAGCATTTGATGAGAATCTGAACATAGCCCTGAGGAAATCTAGTATGGCAACTTTCCGAGCACTTTCAAGTTCACAGTGCAATTACCATCACATGGATCTGGTATATCTCGTTCCTCATTAAGAGAAAGATTACGCCTTTCTTGTCGTATCTTCGCGAGAGTCATTTTACATTTTTCTTTTTTTGCTTTACTTTTGATGTATCTTCCTTTATAACGCAGCTGTGCGGACATTTTTCTTTCGTATAAATATTTTGCCAATAACCTTTTGTGCCTACATTCATCTGCTCCAAAAATGTGACGTTGTCACGATCTTCTTCTACGTAATACGGAAGTTTTCTTTTTTTTTCTTAAATTTATTTATGATTTAATATCATAAATATATAAAATACTTTTTTTTTAGATTTTACATAACGATATTTGCTTGAAATTTAGAGATATGTTTGAGTTTGTTGTTGACTTGCGTAATCGGAGTATAAATACCTTAAAGCATAATATCGTCAAATAAACATCATGTGATGGAAGTTTATAATATTTAAACGGTTATTGATTTGTTTCAAAAGACAAAGAAATACTGAAGAGTCAAGACTTTAAAGATAGATTTTACTTCTACATTAAACAAGAGCGCGCCCCGGGAAAAAAATATTTTATATATAATTATATAAAATTATATATAATTCTATATAATTATATATAAATATATATGTATAATATATGTATTATAAATTATATTTAATATATATATATATATATATATGTGTATAAATATATATTGGGTCATCTAAAAAGTATCCGCGGTTTTTTGTCACTAGATGGTATTGATGATCAACACCATCTAGTGACAAAAAACCGCGGATACTTTTTAGATGACCCAATATAATTATATATAATTATATATAAAATCTGCTCATTTATATACAATTACGTAAAATTATATATATTTTTATATAATTTTACATAATTATATTTACAATATTTTTTCTCGGGGCGTTACGAAGAACGATTTTTCGATGGTCAATCCCGGGCGAGATATTTTTTGCGACAAGATTATTTACAAATTTTAATATGTTATTCAGCATTAAAATTTTTATAAGATGTCTATGAGCATCGAATTATTAAACTGCTAGGCAATTTAATTTGTGATGTTATTACTGCAATTGAATCGGGTTTGCGTTTCAAGGCCGAAAAATCAATTCGGTAGACAATTAAAATAATTGACACTTAAGATCCAGCTTGACCGAGAGAAAAAAACTCTCTCTTGTTAATTTTTATATCTTAATTTTTTAGATATAACAAAAAAAATGCGAATCTATATTTTTTTTCAGATACAAAAAATTACTTGTTACGTATAATTTCATACAAATTCAATATTTTCATTTTTTTGACACATCTTCGAATAAATCTTCGAGATCGATTCGAGAAAAAAAAATAAATGCAATGGAAGAGAAGAAATCAGATAACGAGGACAACGCAACAAAGAAAGAAGAGAGGAGTCCGAACTATTCCGATAACGCGCGAGCAAGAAAAGTGATTCGTTACTCCTAATTGGGAGGGAGTCCGCTGAAAGGAACAGGAGATTTTCACGAATGGACGCCATTTGTAAAGTAATGTCGTGGTGTAAGATAGTATGTATGAGACAGGCAAACTGAACGAGGCTCCGGATGACTTGGTGCTCGGTTCGCGGATTAACAATGACTAACAATCCAGGTTCGTTTAAGGAGCAAGAACATCATTCTATTTGTGAATCTACAAGTTAAATGCTAGTACAGAAAAGACTTCATACAGAAGGCATACTATTCGTGATTTCTGTACAAAAGTGTATCCTCTGCTCTCCCCGGAGAGAATATGAGCAAATTTATCATCGCATGGTACTGTGACCCTTCATGATAGATAAGAAAACGAAAAAGAAAAAAGATAGGCAAATAAAAACGAAACAATTAAACGTACTCGTTAACTGAGCTACAACGCTCGTTTCTCCAGTCTGCTGTTTTATCTGATTCTGTTTGTTGACATTTATACGATAGTAATTTATCTGCTCGCCAATGGAGTTTATATGATAATGCCTGACTGGTGGAAAAATTGATGGAATAGCACCTTTTCTCAACTTCGGTATCTTACGTGGCACCAAAAAATCTTCACTACCCTCTATCTTAAAAGTATCTACTCGGATAACGTCATCTTTTTGAAAATGTAATTCGCAGACGCGATTTTTTTTGGTAAATTTATTGATGCCTTTTTTAGCAATTCCACTATCCTTCCATTTGTTGAATATTTCATCCGAGTAAGGTGTAAAAAGGCTCTTCTTCGTTAATCCACTTTTGGTGGGGCAATCACGTATCCAACACGACATTTTACGATCTAAATGCACAGGTGAATGAACTGAGATATGTGTGACCAGACTAAACGGGTAAGGTTAATTACAAATGGCGCCCAACTATACCACCTATTCCCTTCAACAGACTCCTCCCCTCTCCAATTAGGGCTAACAAAAAGAGCTGCCATATTAAAAAAATCTAAATTACTAAGACAATAATTTAGACTTTTTGATGTAGCAATATTGTTTGCAAACAAAATCCAACGAGAAGAAACCCCGACGAAGATAATAAATTATTGGTGTGGAATAATTCGCTCAGAGTTTTAATGAAAGAAATGTTATTCTATTTCACCAGATGAGGTGATGAGCATAAAAAATACATTAATGAACGTATTCCCATACTGCTAAAACGCTAGAATTATGCCAACACCTAATATAAAACTAGATTAAATATACAATTTTTTTTTAAAAAGTTGCTTACAATGTCATTTTTTAAATAAAATTAAGAGTAATTAATAGTTGTATAAAATAATTAATCATTTTTATTTAATATAAAATACTATATGAACAACTAATAAAAACTTATAGTAATATGTACCATTCTGTTTACATACTTTGACCGTCATTTACTATATTCAACGCATGTTTAAAATAAAAAAACGTTTAATATTTTTTTAAAATAAAATATATATCTTTGAACGAATATAAGAAAAACATTACTAATTAATTAATAAAAGTATAATTTACTAAAATAATTTCATTTTATTAATTGGAGAATTGAATATGTAATATCCAGTTTTACTTGTTAACTGAATAGTCTAGACAAGATTCCTAAAAACAAGGTTGATAAGCTTATAGGCAATTCTAAGCAGAATCGTCTGGTTCGTAACTTGTTCTCATAAAATTTGTTGTAAGCATTCACAAGTTCTTACAAATCTTACGAGAACAACACTTTCATCTCACAAAGTTCGGACCTTCTCTCTCACTTCATGGAATTCAATATGCTCTTCAGAATGAAGAGAAAACTAAAATGAAGGAATAATGAATTACTCAGAAATGGAGAAACTCGATTACACGGACTGCGGTTGATGATTGCCAAGTATTCAACTCAACATGAACAGCTTGCAGCACTAAGAAATTAGGTACATTAAAATCAAAATATATTAAGATTGAAATTAAAGAAAAATGTAGGTTATTATAATGATAATTTTCAATATAAAACTGAGAATGAGAAATATTCTTTTATATATTAGGTAGTGAAAAATTCATTTCAAATCTACTGTATAAATTCAGCACACAATACATCAGGTCAGTTTTTTATTCCTGCACAAATATATTTTGTTTCACTTTAACTTAAATAGTATCCTTAAGTTCATGGAGAGCAGAAATAAAAAACAGACCTCTTATCTACTATTTACCCAGCTTCTTCAGGTAGATTTGCACTGTGGAAGCGGATTTGTGCAGAGTGGCGGCGAGTTCTTTAACGGTCATTTGCGGATTTTTGTGCATGATGTCCTTGAGAAGTGTTACATCAAATTTCTGAGGTCGGCCAGAGCGAGGAAGATCTTCTACATTGAAATCACCAGTTCTAAATTTTCGATACCACTTCCAAATTGTATGGAGAGTGACACAGGTTTTTCCAAAGACAGAGTACAGCTCAATCATAGTCTGCGAAGCTGTGAAGCCTTGCTTGAAGCAATACAGCATCAATTGGCGAAAATCTTTTTGGGATTTTATTTTTTTGTCCAATTTTGCTTCTTCTTCTTCTTCTTCTTTTTTATAGCTTGTAGTCTCGCTAACTGACTTTGCCAACATAGTTGCACTTAGGAGGACTTGTAATTGTGAGGTTTCTTTAGTAGGCATACTGATCCCAGACATCCCTGAGATCTGAGATTTATTGTCAAACCCAAAAATAGAGTTTCTAGAGTAAGAGTCGGTCAATATTTTGGGTGCGTTCTGTTTCATGCATGGACCGCATGGAATGCAGCGCACATCACATGTGCGCATTAACTCAGTTTTTTCCTTTGTGCATAGCGAAACGGAACTAAATGAAATGAAGATAAAAAATTCTAATGGGTGTATGGAATAATTATTATATTGCTGCTTTTTAAGAAATTTTGAAGTTTAAGGCTACAATCAAAACTTATGCATGGTGAATCAGAGTCGTTGAACCAGCTTTTTATCCTATGAGAAAATTATCGTCTGCATGTACGTTATAATCAATTAGGTATGAAGTCGATATTAATCCGGGTAAAAAATTCATATATAAATATAAATATATTTCATATATAAGAGTCGGTTTCACCGAGTTTAATCGTGATTAACTGCCAGCCGCAATTGGTAAATTCTACTAAACAGTAAACGCGATTGGCTAGTCAATCGAAGGTAACTGACATTGGTGAAACTGGCCTTAAATATAAATATATGTATAAATATACATAAAGATGCATGTAAATATATATGTATATGTACATGAAATATGTCCATACATACATGTTTGTACATCGTTTTTTTTTTTGTAAAATTACTGTTTAGTGTAATAAAAATCATAACAATAATAAAGACATTTAAAAAATTAAAAAGATAATTTTCCCATTATTTGTTTTAGAAGAAATCATGTTTGAAGAAATGTAAAAAAATCGCTGATCATTATACAAAATTATTATTAATATTATGCAAAATTACATTATGTATAAGTAATTTTTTTACGTTTCTCTAAATTTGACTTTTTCTAAAACAAACAATGCGAAAATTGTTTCTTTATTTTTGACGTTTTCTCATTATTATTGTTTTTATTACATTAAAAAGTAATAAAAAAGTATAAAATAAAAAGTACAAAATAAAAAGTGTCTTCTATTAGATAGAGTTTCTATTATATAAGCAGTTTTTATAATACTGTTTGCAATTTTGCAATAATTTTTTCGTAAGATAAGCAAAAATGAATGCCTGACAAAATGAACTCCAAAACTCACACAGTAGACAGTTAATGCTATGTATTGCTATTCTTTTTCTTTTACAGGAATTATCTGTATAAAATACCTACAAGTATATAAGATTTTTCAGAATTTTTTCACTTTGATATAAAACATTATATGCATACATTACTTTATGCTGTTCTACAAGATGCAAATATGTAACGTGATAGTTTTTTAAGAGTTTTCCTATATATGCACAATTGTTTTCAACTCCAGCAGTTATTTGACACTATAAAGCAATATAAATTAAGTTAGCTCTGTTTTACATGGCGGTTTATGCTGCACTCCAATTTTATGTTTAAAATCATATTATGAAAAAATTAAGAAAGAAAAAATAATATAAATAAAACTGATTTAAGAAACTACAAACATTTTAAACGATGTAACATCATATCAATAATATATCACTATTATTTAAACTAAGCAAATAGCAAAAAAAATTAATCGTAAGAATTCTATTCGCTTTCGTAGAGTTCGTTTTTAACTGATTTGGTATACAAACAAGCCACAAATGTATGAATTATGAGTTTGTACTTCTTCAATTAGTTAAACAGATTTTATTAATAAAGTACAATAGTTAATTTCTGGGTATCAATTATGAAACTTTTTTCCTAGGGTGAAAAGTAAAAAGTAAAAAATTTCTCCATTAACTTCAATGGTTAAAATTTTCACTTTCCATCTTAGGGATAAAGTTTCATAATTGGGCGCCTGAGAAATAAGGGAATGTCCCTTTAAGACTCACTTTCCTTTAATAATTATATATATATATATTTATATATATAATTATATGTTTATATTTATACGTATTTATGTATGTTTATACATATATATATTTATGCATGACGAAATGTTTTATCGAAATACTTACTATCATTGTTACTGCTACGAATTCAGCATGGAATTGAGCAATCCGAATTCGGATATGTTTAATATCCACAATTCATCGTTTTTGTGAACATAAAGTTCTTTCATTTTAAAGAAATGTGATTTTTTACAGAATAATAACGTTATAAATACAATACAATAACAACACAAATATTGGGTCATCTAAAAAGTATCCGCGGTACTTTGTCACTAGATATATGATCATCAACACATCTAGTGACAAAAAACCGCGGATACTTTTTAGATGACCCAATAGTTAGCTACTTTTTTCCCGCCAACATAACCCTCGTACGTAAATGAATGATGGAATCGGAAAGGTGAACCCATGGTAGAAAGAATAAAAGATGAAACATTGCGCATAGTGACGATAGCAATACTGGAAATAACAGTATTGTTCGTTTTGTTTCACGGGAGCTGCTCGAAGATGTTTTAAATGAACCCATCGTACTAGAAATATTGGGTCATCTAAAAAGTATCCGCGGTTTTTGTCACTAGATGTGTGTTGATGGTCATATATCTAGTGACAAAGTATTTCTACAATCAGCCATAATCATAAATCAGAAGTCAGAAGTTGGAAATTGACGACAGTGATTGATCAATTTTTAGCTTCTTGATTTCTGATTAATGGCTTATTGTAGAAGCTCATAAGGCTCATAATGCATAGTGCATAAAGGAATCAACCAATTGAAATTCTTCTTTTCTATGGAATGGGAGGAAAAGAAAGATTCTGATTAGTTGATTCGCTTATGCATTATGTGTTATGTAAGAGTCTGTGCTGCGACTCATAGGATTCACATTACGTACAACATTCGTCACACGACAACTGTATCTAGATCAATTCTGTATCTTGAAACAAGATGAAAATTATGTGAGCAAATTTACTAGGTGTTGACCAATGAAATTATCAATATTCTAGTAAATTCGTTCATTTTTATAATTTTCACCTCGAGAGATAAAACGAACAATGTTAACCAATCAAATGTTCCCCAATATAAACTTTCCTGTGTATAATAACGCTGGTTATACTGGAACAGCCAATCAAATGTTATCCAAATTCACTTTCCTACTGCACATTTACGAGAGTGCTTCACTGTATATTCTTTTCACCATGGGTGAAGTATTCTGCGTAGTAAACAGTGATCTAGTTTCCACCGAGGATTTAAATTGGATATCCAGAATGTAAGAACCAATCAATTACAATCGAGTATTCCCCTGTTACGGTCGAATGACTGTTAGTTGGTTAGTTCTTACATTCTGGGTATCGATTCTCTAACTTTTATCATGGTGAAAATGTGAGCTATCTTACATTGCGTGATTCCCTAACTTTCATTATGGTGCAATTGCAAGCAATCTCAGGAGAATTTGTTCGGCAAGAAATTTCTTTTCGATTGGTAAGATCCGAGAAAGAAAGGCTAAGAAATAGAGCGAGAGAGGAACCACAGCCGACTGAATCGACTGAATTGACAGTTTTAAGGTATATATTGGGTCATCTAAAAAGTATCCGCGGTACTTTGTCACTAGATATATGACCATCAACACACATCTAGTGACAAAGTACCGCGGATACTTTTTAGATGACTCAATATATACAATATATTCATAAATTCGAAATGTGTATAAAGCTACATTAATATGTATATAGATACAAATTCTAACTGACTCTTTTATTAAATAAAATTAAATATTGAATAGAAATATTGCGGTAGGACAAATAATGAATGAGATCCAAGAGTGGCACAGATAGATTTTGATCAAACTAAAATTTTTATCTCATATATGCTCCAATAAATTTATATAAATTACTTGTACATGTATACTTGTGCATGTTTACTTGAACGTGTATAGCCGGCCTAATGTAATATTAGGTGGTAAACTTAATTCCTGCCGCTCGCTACTAGAGTGTACTGGCTCCAACGCTGACGAGTTTCGACGATGAAGTCGTATGTCTTTTGTAGTTTAGACATCAGTGAAAGTGATTCAGTCCTCAGGTCTTCATAGGTTAGATTTCTCGATGCCAAAGTCGGCCAAAGAGATTTTCCAATTGATTGAAAATGCACCGCGATAAGCTGTTTTTCCGAAATATGCTTCTTCACTACTTCGATCTCAAGAAAACCGCAGCTGAAGCGCATCGCTTATTATCTAAAGTGTATGGTGATGAAACTTCATCGGAAACAACATATAAAGTTTGGTTTGAACGCTTCCGAAACGTGATTTTGACGTGAGAGACAGAGAACGTCTCGGATCGCCGAAAAAATTTGAAGATATCGAGCTGCAAGAATTGTTCGATGAGAGTCCAGATCAAACGGTTTTAGAGTTGTCGATTGCGTTAAATGTTACTTGAATGGCCGTTTCAAAACATTTGCATGCCTTGAGAAAAATTTATATGAAAGATGGCTATCACATGAGTTATCAAAAAATGCCATTTTGAATCATTTATCTATCGCGACTTCTTTGCTTGTCAGGCAAAGAAAAAAAGAGTTTTTTTGTGACGCATCGTGACTGGCGATAACAAATGGATTTATTTTGATAATCCCAAGCGGAGGAAATTAGGGGTGAGCTTCGGCCAACCATCCACTTCAACACCGAAGAAGAATATTCGCAGGTCTAAGACCTCTGCATTTGATGAGATCAGAAGAGTGTGCTGTATTATGAATTATTGCGTCTAAATGAAACTGTTACAGCTAATCATTATCAACGGCAATTACGTAAATTGAGTAAAGAATTGATGCAAAAAAGATCATCCGTAGCCAACAATCAACGCAAAGTCATTTTGTTGCACGATAGCACTCGACCGCATGTTACAGAAAGCAGACACTTTTACAATTTGAATGGGAAATCCTCTCGTATCCAGCGTATTCTCCAGACTTTGTCGGATCCATCTTTTCCCATCGATGCAACATGCACTTATGGACACATACTTCTCCAGTCATGAAGAAATCCAAAAATGAATGGATAAATGGATCGCTTCGAAAGAAATTCGCGTTTTACCGTCGTGAGATTGCCCTGTTGCTGGAGAGATAGGAAAAAGATAATAATAGAAAATGGAGGAAATTACTTTGATTAAGGTATTCATTCATCTTCCCTTTGAAACAAATCATTTTGGAGACGAAAAAACGGCAGGAATTAAATTTATTACCTAATGATAGAATGTGGATTCATAAATACTTGAAACAAATCTTTTCAATTGTATATTTTATTTTTTTATTGCATTTAAGATATGTATAAAGATTCAACTCCATTTTAGTTATCTCGTATATTATATTTTTTTTATCAAAAAATATTCTTTTTCAAAAAATTTTTGAAATACATATTTGGGATAATCAGACAAACCTTTGTGATATTAATTTTTTTCTGCTCAGAAATTGTGGATAAAAAAAACAAATGGAAAATATGCAAGTAAAAATAAAGAACAGTTAAACAGATAAACAGTTAAAAAATTGATATTTTATTAAAGTTAAGAGTTAAGTATAGAGACTGAAGGAAATATATTATAAATAAATAATAATAAAAAAAGATATAGATTCATTTCAATAAAAGTTATAACTTGAGAATATCTATAACACATTTACATAGAAAACGGTTAACGTACTATAAATGCAATAAAGGATTTTTTAATTAGCTAATTAGTAAAGTGCTTCAAAGCATTTGTAATAAGATTTTGACTGCATCAAGAGATCACAATAAAAGACAATTTTCTTAAAATATATAGAGATCCAGCTTCCCATTTTAAGGAAGTTCATGAAGTATTTTACACTTTTATTTTTGCCTTATTCCAGGTTATTCTGTCCTCATAAAATCGAATAACAATCTGAGGACACTTGGCATTGGCTTCATTGGCAGACACCATGTCGACTGCATCTGTTCCTTTCCTGCGCAAACAAAATTATTCTTACTCGTCAATCGGCTTCAATCGTTTTTAAATTACTCTCATTAGTTTAAATTCTTTTTTTGTATTTCCGAATGTACATTAAATGTTGAAATAAATATATCAACACAAATAAGTGAAGGTCTCATTTGGTCAAGGCGAAGTTTTATGCCTAAATACATAATTATGTGAATTTTTACAATTTCTAGTTTAAGCAAATTACATGCTGATGATTTATCGGCTTGACACATAATTCTAGAGTGGCTGAACTATATAATATCACAAGCAATTTAATATTATTGAAGTCAATGAGCATCTTTTAACACTGTTGCAAAAAAATTTATTGCAAAAAATATCACTTTAGGATTTTGGATTTCTCTCATTGTGTCCGGACACCTTATCAACTTGATCATCAAGGAATTCAAGTACAATATAAAATTATAATAAAATCAAAATAATATCAAATAGAAGTCATTTAACAAAAAATCAGAATGTCATTCGATGTACTTTTTACGACGATTGTATGATGAATTTTTGACATAACAATAATTTTCAAATGATTGTTTAGTTAAAAAATTAGTTAAAAATCATTATGTCGAAAATTTATCAAAAATATATCAAATGACATTATTATGATTTTTTTTTCAAAATGAGTTGAATTTAATGATTAAATTTTGATCTTACTATGATCTTGTATTTTTTAACTAAAAAAATCACTTAAAAATTATTGTTGTCAAGAATTCATCATTAAATCATCAAAAAGTGTATTGAATGACATCATTAATTAATATATATTAGGTGTTGGAATTAATTCGTAGCGTTTTTTAATGAAAGAATGTTATTTATTTCACATGAGCATTAAAAAATACATTAATGAAAGTACTTCCCATCACTTGTAAAACGCTACGAATTAATTCCAACACCTAATAATTTTTCCTAAAATGACTTTAACTTTCTGTCATCTTCATTGTATTATTCTGTGTTCTACCTGGACATAATAATAATAATAACACAAGTATACATAGGATTTATTACCTACCATTGTATCAAATACATCAGTTTTCCATTGTCATCTGCCGCACCAAGGATCTTATCTGCTTCCAATCCTCTTTTAAATCCCTGCTCTCTGCTGTTATCTTCCATTGTCTTCTTTTTGTTATTCTTATCAGCATATAAGTTTCTTTTAACTTTATAATTTCTTTGTAGAAATTTATTAGGTGCGCAACTAAGTTCTCGCTGTCATTTTGATGAAAATGCAACTTTATTGTGAAAAAATGGCTTGGAAATGGCTTGGCGGATAACTCCTAATACTGAAGCAAGCTCTTCTTGCGTTTGGCACGGATCCTCATCGAGCAATGCCTCCAATTCAGCGTCTTCGAAGGTTTTTGGCCTTCCTTCACGCGGACGGTCGTCAACATCGAAATCACCGTCTTTGAAGCGACGGAACCAATCTCGGCACGTTGTTTCACTTAGAGCAGCATCTCCGTAAACTTTTTGGAGCTCTCTATGCGCTTCAGCCGCCGTTTTCTTCGAATGAAAGAAGAAAATCAATACTTCCCGCATATGACGATTATTTGGCACAAAATCAGACATTTTCACACAACCAAAAGAATATGACGTAAAAACAAAATCACTAATGTTTCAAAGCGGTTTGTTTACCATGTGTCTAAGCTTGGTTCATGACGTTTAGGTTATGTCAGAATCGACCAGCACTTACTGCTGGAACCATCTGTTGACAAACAGCGGAAACTTAGTTGCGCACCTAATATCTTAATCTTGTTCAGCATATGGCACATATACAATATCGCTGAGAATAAGAAAGAAAATAAGAAAATTAATTTAATTATCGCAAAATTAAATGAATTAAGAAGAACAGAAACAAAATTTAAAAAATTAAAATTTTAATAATACACACAGTGAAAAAATGTATTAAATTTTAATAAAATATTTGTTTGAATAATACCAACTAAATATTTACTGAATATAAAGATACATTTGTTTAGTAGGACTATTACAAGGACTATTAATTAATTCAACTATCACTTTTTTTATTGAGTAAATATTTAGTTTAGTTGGTGTTATTATTTAAATAGTATATACTATTAGGTGTTGGAATTAATTCGTAGCGTTTTACAAGTGATGGGAAGTACTTTCATTAATGTATTTTTTAATACTCATGTGAAATAAATAACATTCTTTCATTAAAAACGCTACGAATTAATTCCAACACCTAATATTTAAATAAATATTTAAATTTAATACATTTTTTCATGAGGAAACACATAGAAGTGTCTTATTCTGGTTTTGATAAGTTCTTATTATGTTGTTTTGCAAATGAAAATAAGAGAGAGAGAGAGAGAGAGAGAGAGAGAAAGACGAATTTTTAAAAATATAAATCTCTTTTTAGGAGTTGAAACAATCATAAGAAAATATAAGATAATAAAAAAGTGCTTACTTGATGAATTTTCAGTTACACTAAATTTTCGGTTTTCAAACCGTTAATTTCGATGTAATTTATGCAAACTACATGCGTATATACGTGTCATCACGTTCTGTCACGTTTTACACTGACAAAATAGATTTTCATTCATTTTGATCCTTTTATTTATTTATAATAAATATTTGCAACAAAAAAAATTATCGCTGTCATGTACATAAAGTCAATTTGACGCAAAAGACATTTCATGATATAAAAAACAAACGTATTATTAAAAACGACAGGCACGAACAACATTGTGGTAAACAGTAAACAATAATTGAGGTTAGGTTCTCAATTATTTACCGCGTTTGACCGGCAAACTCCACCTCTCCACACGGTTTTAAATACAATACTTAAGTCTGTTCTTTTTAGCTAAAGTTCTTGCACGGTTCATCTTTTCTCTTTTTCTCTCCACCCCTTAGAGAAAAAAGGAAGAAAGATGAATCGTGCAAGAAGCTTGGAGCGCTCACTCAATTATTGAATCTGCTGAACGCAGCCAATGGCCTGAGTGGTCATCAGAGCATCATCGAGCGCCATGTGAATTTGCCATTAATCCATCCGTCCATCCGTCAGTGTGTCCACCATCCGAGACAGTCGAGGTAGTCCAGGCTATCCAAGGAGGAAACCATATTGATTTTTTGCGATGATAGCTGCTGCTACGGGCGGTGGTGCGCGGGCCGTGGCAGTTACGTGAGAAGTGATGCCCTCCTCCTGGCACGCCGTCGACGCCGTGTGACGAGGGTGGCCTCCTCCTCCCCTCCCCCTCCCCGACGAGGAAGAGACACGTGTGGTCGGTCGGTGTGCCGTGTCCCGTGTCCTGGGTCCTGGATCCTGGGTGGTCCTGGCGTGGTCCAGTAACGTGGCGTGACGATGCCGTCATTGCCGTCGGCGCTGCTCCGGCACCGCGGCCGCGACATTTCCATGGAAACGTAGACGCGGCCGCGCTGGTGCGTGCGGGAGCGACCACCTCCGCCGTGTCCGTTTCTCCTTCCCCGTTCTCGTCCCGCGCCGCGCGATGTCGCCCGCCTGCGGCTGCCTCGTCTCCGCGCGTGATTAGGTTAACCTGACCGCGAAACGCTCGCGGCGCTCACTCGACTCGACGTTCGACGGCGAGAGGATTTCACCGTCGTCGTCCCGTGCCTCGTGCCTCGGTGAGATTTCCTCTTCCTCTTCCTCTCTCTTTCCTTTTCCCTTTCCCTTCCCCTTCCCGGCTTTCATACTGTCGATACGATTGTCGGGATTCCATTCTCTCGCCTTTTATACTTGTCTTTCTTTCTGTGTTGATTAACTTTAATGTCAGTTTGACTTGTTGTCTTTTTTCTAATTTTAGTAGTGGATTATGTTTCTACCAATGTAATTTAATTTTAATTCAATTTCTGTTCGACTAACTTCTCTCTTTTTCCAGCTACAAGAATTTCTGTTGATTTATGTAGATCAACTTTAATTCTTGGTTTAATTTACTTTTTATTCTCTTCTAATGTTTAGAACTAGAAAAGGAGTTAAATCAAGATTATAGTTGATCTACGTTGGTAGAAATAGAGATAAAAAAAAATAAATGTCCATTTCTATCAATATAAATTTTTATCCTGGGTTTAACTTACTTTTCTTTTTTTTCTAATTTTTAGAACTAGAAAAAAATGAAAAGTCAGTTGGACCAACATTGACTTACTTTTTGTTTTTATTTTGTTTAGAATTATGATTGTTTCTGTAAATGTAGATTAACTTCAATCTCTCAATTACTTCATTCTTTATCTTTTCCAATTCTAAGAATCAGAACAAGATAAACAGGAAATTAAACTGATATTAAAGATATTTTATATTGATATAGAAATGGACATATGTCTTTCTGATTTTCAGAACTAGGAAAAGATAACAAATAAGTTATACTGATATTAAAGTAAATCTATGTTAACTTTAAGATGACTTTAATTTGGTTTAACTTTTTATTTTTTTCTAGTTCTAACAATACAAATTATGTTCATTTTTATAAATGTACATAAATGTAACTTTAATCTGAGTTTACTCTTTATCTTTTTCTAATTCTCAGAACTAGGAAAAGATAAATAAATTTAAAGTTATCCGTGATTCAAGTTAATTTACATCGATAAAAATGAACATTACATTCGTTCTTTTCCTTCTTGCTTTCATAGTTTTTTTCTTTGTTCCCGATAATTCCCACATTGATGAATCACTAGTTGCTAAGGTCAAATTGTCGAAATCATTTCGATCTGTATCTAAGATTCTTGAGATTCTATTTTTTTCAAATTTACTCAAATGATATTCTATCAGACTGACTTCTTAGTTGAATCAATGCTTTTTTCACGGCAGACAATACAGAAATAATGTAATTACATTTCTCTATTTAATATGGAATCTTCTTTATTCATTAGTGAAACTTTATTCATCATACAAATCTGTTTTATTTAAGTAAGCTCGTGTATTAACGTTGGTAAAATTGTACGTATATTCCTGAGTTAGGAAGTTTTGTGAATATCGATGATAATAAATCAGAGTGAAGAGGTCGAATTCAAAGTTATCTTTGTGATCGATATACAATAGTGATATATACAATGGGAATGAATTTCTAAGTCATAACGTGACACATATTTGCATCAGAAATTAGAAACTGAGTATAGGACGAGCAAAAATCTTACGATGTGCTTTCAGCGACTGAATTAGGAGGCACGGAAGATTGGAGTTTGGGAGAAGAGCGTGACGTTTTTGCTGGAAGAAGCGAAGAGCTCAGAGTGAATAGTGCTCGCATGTCATTGCCATTAGATTTTGTACAATGAGCAGCTGGACAGAGAGAATGCATCGACGCGCTGCTACGTTAGGAAATGTTGTAACCAGCTGCGGACATCCCTCCTCAGAGCCTCCGCACCCGAGACGCCTGGAAAAGTTAGTATATCGCTTTACGAAAATAATATGGTCACCCTTCGGTCGCTTGTTAATCAATATTTTATCTTTAGAAAGTGTTATTTTAAAATTAACTGCCTTTTTCTTGTATTTATATACACACGTGTATAGAAACTTTGTATAGATTTGTATTTTTTTTGGAAAGTCGTAAGGAAAGAGGTAAATATACAATTCATTGCTGTGACATAATAGATATGTACAGCAATAAATCATTTTAAAAAATAATGTATATCAGTTTCTTATCGAATATAAATTTTCAGGAAATCTTGGTTACAATGGTATATCTTTGATAAAGAGTAGAAGACGTGACTTGTCTGATTATAAAAAATGCATTTATATAATTGTTAATTCAAATCATAAATATACTTTTTGGGAAAAAGGAAAGAGATTATTATATAATTTATTAGTTGTGATATAATATTTACAGTAACATGTAATTGAAAAAAATTATATCAATTTTTTATGATTGTATATATTTAATTAGAAAGAGGGACATAAATTCGAATATATATTTTCTAAAAATCTTGATTGCAATTTTTAACAATAAGTAGAAAGCATAAATCGTCTGATTATAAACTGTATTTACATAATCGTGAATTTAAATCAATTGTTTATACAGTTAGACAATCAATTTCTTGTAGATGATCATTAACTTAGTATATAGATAAAGCATAGTGAGACAGCATGTCGATAAGGAAATTAATCGGGGTAATAAAGATCTTTTAAATTTTTTCACAGATGTGATAATTGATATTTAACGATATATCGAGCAAATATTGTCAGCACTCTGCGTTATATGTTTGATGCTCTGAGAAGATGCGTGGTAGCATTTGTAAGTAATCGCAGAATTTGCGAAGATTACGTGTATCGTATGTTATTATACTAATATGCATTGACAATTCGGAGATCTATTGTGTTAATAGTGCTGACTCGTTGAAAGCTGTTTAGCGAATCCAGAGTAGCGCATATTTAGTAGCGCAATTTTGTGTAACAAACAATGAAACGCACCCGCGCCGTGACGCCTCTAATTCAACATATTTTCCCGTGCCTATTTTAGAGAAACTCGCTTTAGTATACTACATCCAGAGTTCATGCGAATTTCCCGCTATTGTCTCGTCGGAATCGAATCCGACAGTATTCCCATTAGCTGAGAAAATAACGTTTGCAAACTTCTGCTTTCTTTTTGCAGGGTCAAGTTTGGTGCACCCCTGAACGAAGTGTGCAAAAATGATATTCCTGGCCCGTTATTGGTAAATAACGATTATGGAACTTATATTTTTATCCTCCATTTGCAATGAATCTTGTATTCGATAAAAACGAGGATAAAAAGATTTTTCTTGTATATATATCTCTCTCCTTTAGAAACAAAATAATTTAATTTGCAATTAGTAATAATTGATGACAATTATATGTAGCGCGAGAAAAGAGGTTTATATATTTTTATTTTTTTCGCACAAGCGAAATTTCACTCTTTCTGCGAAATAAAGGAGGGCTGAGAAATTCATTTGATAATAGATATGTTGAAAAGTAATCCTGTATTTTTCCACATTTTTTGAAAGCTAAGAGCAGTAAAAAAATTTGGGTTGAAAAAAATCTAAATTGTAGACGGAAAATTAAAACTTCTAGAGTAATTATAAAGTAATAATAATAGTTTAAATAGAGATGTAAATGAGAGAGAAGAAAGCCATTTTCAGTTAAAGTGGATCTTGGTGCTTAGTAATATTTATATGTGAATATACAAGTACATACAATTACAATAATAGCGTTCCCTTATTTCAGGTCCTTATATTGAAACTGAACAAGGAAGCTCCACTCAGAAAAGATATTTTTCGGGCACCTGGCCACCAGGGTAACATGAAGAAACTGGTACACTTCCTGCAAACCGGACATCTGGTCAACATGGATAATTTCAGTGATTACACGATAGCTAGCGTTCTAAAAAAGTTTTTGCGCAAGATACCCGGTGGAATATTCGGTAAAGAGACGGAGCAACAACTGTTTACCATAATCCAGCTAGATAGTGTAGAACAACAACGGGACCAGATACACAGGTGATGATTTCTCGCGATACACTCTCACTATATTCTCGAGACTAGTTGGCTTTACAAAGGAAATTACGCTGCGCAGATTAATTACCTCTATGCCGATATATACACAACGGTTACTGGTACTGCTGTTTGGGACATTCAGGATAGTAGCAGTAAATTGTGAGCGAGCGCACACGGGGATGACCAGTGAGGCTCTGGGGGTGTCCGTGGCACCCTCGTTCTTTCATAGTTGCGTCAGCGACGGCAAGACTGCTAAGATGGAGGATGTTCTCAGATTTAAGGTACTTGATGCGAAATCTGATCTTTATTATTATCATGATCGGATAGTTTCGTTTCCCATCAGTTTTTGTTGTTTTTTAAAATCATTAATATTATTAATATACTTTAATCCGAGCATTAAAAATTATTCTGTATAATTTAATTTAAACTGAAAGAAAATAATCTTTGTATAATTGCTGTATTTTTCTTTTTTCTTTATTTTCGTAGTAGATGCTTTCTAGTAAGAGATAAAAAAGTGTAATACAGTGAATCATCTTTTTGTTTAATATTAGCAAACAACAAGGTTGTCATAATTCACTGTCACCGGTATCTCTTGCTGGAAAGCACCCGTCTTTTATAAACACAAATTTTTAAGATTGTCAGTCTGCGAATTGAAAAATTTATTGTCGCTCGAGAAAAATTTATTATAAAGGAATCGAAATTCTTTCGAGGATTTCAACATTATTTATCATTAATGGTCGACTTATTTTCAGATCGCCACCCGCATTACCAAGTTTATGATAGACAATTTCGGTGTTTCCAATCTGTTCGGAAGGGACAATTACGAGTATTACGCGCGCATAACCGGCCGGATATTAAAAGTGGAGGAAGATTGGATCTTTAGTTTCCGATATCCGCCGGACACTCTTGTATCGAGTAAGTATGCGCGCGCATTTTTATTTGCGACGATTTAATCGCGCGTGTACGACTTGAGTATATGAATTTTAGGACAGCTGTCGCTGGAGGCTGAAAAATCGTGGTTGCAATACGAGTGCGAAAAATGGGGATTGAAGTTGAATTTAGAATGTAAGTGAATCTGATCTCATTGAATTGAGCATTTAGATTCTCGGCTATTGCTGTAATCATATTGGCTGTAATCATCGTATCGTGACATCGAAAACAAGAATCATGTTTTTTTTTTGCGCCATCATTTTTTCTACAACGCATCTCGTATTCGATAAAAAAGATTTTTCTTTTATCTCTCTTTTAGGGAGAAAGTAATTAATAATTTAACTCAATAATAATTTAAAACGATTGTACAGCTTTGGTAAAAAATATTAGGCACTAATATTTTTCTCATTCATTAGGAATTCTTTTATTGTCACCTATTAATTGTTATCATTATATACAAGTTTAAAATTCTTGAAACAAAAAATAATTTACAGTAAATTCCATAAATTAATTTTTGAGTTAAAATTTTAAATAATAGTTATTAAAGTGCCTAATATTTTTGGCCAAGATTTTATATAGCATGAGAAAAGGGGAATATATTTATATTCCTGTTAATCTAATCTAATATTAATCTAATATATAACAACAAAAAGATTCTAAGTATCTCTATAATATCGTAATAATTTTTAATTCACACTATAGGTATGTCGCATCAAGAGGAATCGCAGTCAACTCCGGCGTTAATTCACGTGCCGGAGACTGTGAATCTCGCGTCATCATTAGGTATGATTCCAGAGAACACCTTACTCGAGAGTTACACGCGTCTCTCGGTGAGCTTAGAGGAAAACGGCTTGTTCCAGGTATAAATGCATCTATCGATAAGAAATCGCAATCATAGTCTCGTATAACGTCGCAATCGTAATGCAAAAAATATTTGAAGCAGCATAGAAAATAGATTATATTATTACAGGCACCCAGTCGTTCATCCAGTAATGGCAGTCAACATGGGACAATGGGTATGACGCTGGAAGAGCTTCGCGCGGTGAATCGTTATGCCGAGAGCACCAAGAGTCTCAGTTACCTGCCGCAGGTAAGACGATCGTGTCTCAATGAAGACAAATGAACAGACAATTGAACTAATAATGTCATCGTTGACCACCGCAGGTCCACGAGAGGCAAGCCGCACGAATGCGAACTAGATCTGAATGGTTTCTCACGCCTGTAGTTGCCTCGGACAGTGATCCCTCGGCGATACACATTTTACGAGGTTCCAATCGGTCTTCCTCTGGCAATATAGGTAAACAATCACATGATTTGAGAGTCTTCTTTGATAACCAGAAAAAAGAAGATTGACACGAGTTTGATATTTTTGCTCTTTAATCTCATATTTTCTTATCATTAATCAGATTATTTTTAATATATAAGTTTTAGAGAGAGAGAGAGAGAGAGAGAGAGAGAGAGAGAGAGAGAGAGAGAGAGAGAGAGAGAGAGAGACAGAAATATTGTTATAATTTAATTATTTTTATATTTATATATACCTACATAAGTTAAAATTCTTTATATTTTGGCTTACATCAACCTTTTTCTTTTCTGGTTTCTTAAATATTCGAATATGATCAAACATCTGTTTCTGGCTGCTTTTCTTTCAGGAAACTATCAATATAATTTCTTTGTTTTTTATTGAATGTCAAGAAGGATAGAACGAAGTTTGTGTCGACTGTTTCTTAAAAGGAAAGCAACCTTTGTCCTTGAGTCTTTGTTCAATAAAGTCTTTTTGAATACAGCTACGGGTTTGAGCGCCAGTGCGGAATCGGTGAAGCGGCCGAGTCTTCGGAGAACTGCCTCCAGGGAGAAGCAACGTTGGCATCGCAACTCGTCTCGTCGCAACAAAGAGAACGGTACTAAAGGAGCTGGTCGCTCGGCTACAGCGGCCGCGGCGGCGATGGTGACGGAAGCGTCCAAGTCGCGTTCCCTGGAAACGATCAAAAACGTGAAGATCGTGCGTGTAATGGCAGCGGATCAGCAGCAGCCAACGGCCGAGAAGATGATGGACAGCCATAACGATATCTTCGAGGAGCACGCGAGCAAGGAGACGCGCGTGCCGTCGCGCACCAGCGGCGACGGTGTCATTGGGCCGCAGGATTGCACGGAGATGGACGTGAAAACGTTTCACGTCACTCTGACGTACAAGCCGCGAATATAAATGACTTTAATTTTTATTTTTTTACTTTATTATAATCTAACTCGCCGCTTTCAGGAATGTCGGAACGGTATTACTTTTCTCGCGCGTGAAATATGTTTTCGCGTTGGTTGTTACCCCAAATATTATACGTAGTCACAAACTTGGACGACGATTTTATCCTAATGTTCGACGTTTAGGAAATATCAAATTTATCTCGTTTGCGTATATATATATAAGATCTTTTTTTTTTAAATTTTAATAACGACGCTCAGGAGTATCGAACTCGAAATATCTTCCTCGCGCAAAATTGCGTAGTAACACACATACACATATACAACGTACATACACAAACAAAGATTTATTTATTCTCGCATATTATAGTTCGTTTTTCATTGTTTTATAGTCGTGAAATTTTATCACTTTTCCGTGTAACAGAACGATTAATTAAGTTACGTTGAAGAAGAGAGGGATTATATGAGAACACACTCTTGATTTTTATTCCGTTGAACATACCGGTTTAACTTTGTTCGGTTACTCTCGTGTAATAGACATTATCGTGGCATTCCAGATGCATTTACTCTTGCCCCGCGATATTTTAATTAACTTTTCTTGCGTACTCGATAATTTCGTTCGAGATTGATCGAGACGTTTTTCACACGAATCGTATCACCATCACTTGTATTTATTCCGAGTTATTAGAAATATGACTTAGACACTTCGGAAACTTATCCCATCGATTACCATCGCGTGACTAACAGCGTAATATACGCAAGATGTTCCACGACGTGTCCAGCAATGTCTCATGAATTCTTTGTGCAATCTATAACAGAGTTCATTTTCTCTTGATGAAAACGTTGGGATATTCTTTTGGAATTACATGCGAGGCATGTAAGTTAAGTTTTAAGAACGCGGTTAGACAATAATATATTCTCTTCCTTTAAAATTTTTAATTCAAACGAATAGACCAAACGCTATTCTGTTTTTTATTCGTGGTATTGCGACTCTTCTATGTGGGTTGAAAGTCCATCCAGGGGGATAAGAAGAAAAAATTCAAAGGGATTAAAAAAAAAAATTATTTAAGACTTTGAGATAAAAGTCATGAGTTGTGAAATAGGATTTAACGAAATGTTTTTTCATAAAAAGAATTCATAAATGAAATTTATTTGGACACGTCGCGCGAAAAAAGGAGGACTCGGTAGATTTTGCAATATTTACGCGAATTCCTTCATCGCGACGTATCGGTTATTCGTATATAAACGCACAGTCACGGTTGTTACATGCCAAATTAGTAGTACATGTAAGCTATACTTGTAAGACATCGATTATAGAAAATGTTATGGTCGTATTATCGCGTGTACGTTACGAAAATCGTTGATAAGATCAGACAGGCTGAGTCAACGGAAATGAAACAAAGTTTTTTTTTCTTTGAATTTGAAAAAAAAATTGTATATTCACTTAATTGTTGAAGGAAACAAAACGTGGATTAATTACATTTCGATTTTTATGTTTTAATTAATTACAATTCTGTTATCTACAAACATTCGAGTTGACCACGATAGAATCACCTAAATTGCGTTGCATATATTTTTTTGTCTTCGAATTCACGGGAAATTCTTAAAGATTCCGCTTCTGTTGACTCGTCCTGTACGTAGAAACTATACCGTATTAAGTCGCTACTCGATATTATTCTCATCTAGAGCAAACGACTACAAAACGAGAGATATTTACCACCGTAAGAAAAAAAAAAGCGAACAACGGCATCCATATAACGACATATGTTAACACAACGAAAGTGTTCCGTAAATAAGAATGTAGTGTAATTGCGCGACGAAGACCGCGCGCGGCGGACTTTCCAAGGGATTGCGGTTGATTAAACCGATCGTACGACCGGATCCCAAGGAGGATAGTAATCGATATAGTAATCGCGTAATATTGCGGAAAAAATATTGCGGGAACTTGAACGGGAGCGACAGAGACGGATTCGTTCAAGCCTTCTCTGTCTCGCAACCGAAGAGCCATTTTCAAGCCGTCTTAAACCCACACGTTCGTCGATAATTATTTAAAAAAGAAAATACTGAAATTGTGTATCATGGACATATATAAAGCCATGGAGATTTTGCAATGAGCGATTTATATTTAAAGAAAGCGAAAGGAGGAGTAAATGAATTTTAAGATGGTTCGGAGATGAGCTGTTAAAAACTTCTTCGTGAAGGCCATTACGTAAATTAATATATTTATGATTAGACGTATATAACGTGTAAATATTGAATACCAAAAATGTAAAGTTATATATATTGGACGTAATATATATATATATATATATATATATATATATATATATATTACACATATATATAATATATATGCAAATGTAAACGCGTGAAAGTATGTATGTGTGATCGTGTTGAATGTCGCCGCATCGAATTGCCGTATCGATTTAAGTGTACTCGATGTCATCATTTCGCGTCTGAGGGATGATAAAGGAGAAGGAAGTGGAATACGAGGAGAAAGAAGAGGAGCAAGAGTCGGTGTTCACGTGCCGAGTAGAGGAAAGAAGACGCAGGCCCAGATGAGAAAGCACCCGATCAGGAATAGCAGCAGCCTCGTGCGGAAGCTGTCCCAGCCGACCAAGATTATCCTCGGTGGCGTGCGTCTTTCCGTCGCGGAGAACTGAAAAATACGCACAATCGTTACTCGCTCATCCGATAAAAACCGCGTACGAAAGTGGACAGGAATAGATCACGTTGTCCACTTGCTCTTCTTCGTTCTCGTCGTCGTCGTCATCATCGTTATCGTCATCGTTGTCACCATCGTTATCGTCATTGTCATCCCGCAATCTCCACGCGCTTGGATGCTGTCGCATCGGATCCGTCTCTCGATCTCGTGTGTTCGTCGACGACGTTATTGTTGTCGTCAACGGCGGTAGCGGCTGCACTTGTGGTTGTAACTGTGATTGCGACTGTGGCTGCAATTGTAACTGTAATTGCGATTGCTGTGGTTGTGGTTGCGACTGCGACTGTGACTGCAATTGTAACTGCAGTTGCGATTGCGACTGTTGCTCTGGTTGCAACTGCGACTGCGACTGCGACTGAGGCTGCTGGCTTCTGGTTGTCTCAGATCGCTTGTTCCCAACAACGATAACGTTGTCGTCTACCGCGGATCGCGATTCGCTGAGCCCGTTGCTGTGTGGTTGTCTCGCGAGATACATGCTCGATCATGCGTGCGCAGTCATATTTTTTTACCAACGACAATTTCATCGCGATACTGTGTAGAGAAGAAGGGGACTTGTTTGATTCGAGAGCAAAAGAAGAGAAAAATAACGAAGAATTTTGTAATCATACAATGCGAAGTGTCTGTATAATCTCTCGTGGCCCATGATATCTTTTAGTGATTTAATTTACCCTTTTCTCCTCTACATTACGTATCGTTTTGAGATCCTTGCCTATTACAGTCCCGGCCAAAAAACGTGGAGCCGTTAAGCTGCTTTGATCAAAACGTTCGTTCATTTATTTGTCTGATTAGCGTAAGTGTCATAAAAAGAGAAGGCGAACGAATTTTTTGATCTATAACGATTTGTAGATTTACTAAGGTCCGCGCAATTTTTAAAGATCTTTCTTAAGAATCGCGTCTCTCTCAGTATTATTTACAACTCTGTGTAAAAAGAAGATTTGCCGTACTTTTTAATTTTTTAACAACCAGACTCAGCGCGCAATCTGCTCGAGTATGATAATAAAGGGATCGAATAATGTAATAATGTACTGTGTAACGACGTATTTTATTCGAATATTTACAGGAGCCAAATATTTATAAAACAGTACGAAATATACAATATTACAATCCGATTTATGGAAGCCTTTAGCTGCCAGGAGAACTTCTCCCTGAGCGTTCGGTCGTTCCTTCCGAATTTCTCCAAAGATTTGTTCACATTTCGTTTTGATGAGCAATCGTCACAACGCAATATATGATTTGTAATACAAACGTTGTAAAGTTAGAAATGCAGAAAATGCGATGGTGGAAAAATACGTACTCCAATTGGTCCCAACAGCAGTAAACCACGTAGAACTGATATACGCTGCTTGCTAGTCCCGATACTAATCGTGGTTTATCACAAAATCACGAAGAAGTCATAGAATTCAATATCGAATTATAAATTGCGATCACAAAGTCACAACCCAGTAAACGTCAGTAACATCAATGTTACAATTTCGATATTCAACAATGTAACTACTGTGTAACACATGTTATATTACATTTTATTGTTGAGTGAAATTATATCATTCATTACTGTTAGTTACAGTTTTACTGAAGTATCCTCTCCAAATTCTTTAGAGTGGAATCTCATCTCAAAGAGTGAAAATTAAATCAGTCTGGAAAGAGTGAAGTTTAAATTTCATTCTTTAAAAGTGAGGTTTGCTCCAAAAGTTTTAGAGAGTAACTAAATATTTAGATACCTCAGTAAAATCGTTCTTACTATGTGGTTTACTTGGGAAGTCACAGAACCGCAAACTAGCGATTATAATGGAGAACACGAAGTCATATGGATCCGATCATAAATCGCGATCTCAACACCAGCGAGATCGCCATCAAGCTCTGATAAATCACCCATAAATCACGAGGCCGCAGAATTCATCGCCGATTTGCAATCGCGAGGACACAGCAGGATTTGTAAAGCGAGGATGATCCCGATCACAAGATCCGATACTGGTCCAGCAGGGTGTAGATGATGATCCAGAGGAGGAATGCCACGATCACGGAGATCAGGAAGACAGTTTTGAGCGAATGCCAAGGACTCTCGGGGTGCGGCTCGTTGCCTCTGACTCGGCTGTTCCTCCAGACCTTGCAGCCGCCGTTCTTGCAGGGCATCGCGTCGCTGCCACTGGGATGCGTCGTCGACGGCATCGACGTCGCGACGTTGCTGCTCGGCGCGGTCACCTTCACCTCGCCCATCTCCGTGGTTTCACCGGCAGCGTGCCGGTGCACCTCCGCTGTCTTCGTCGCCAGCTGAAATCTTGACGGCGAATCCATCTGGAATTCAAGAGGTAAATGTCATGTCATCTTTTTTGTTGTAGATAATGCGGTTTATATAAGGAAAAGAAAAATTATAGTTAATTATAATCTGAAGCTTTCGAGCGTAAAGAAACAAATATAATTATCATGTAAATAAGGAAAGATAATAATTGTTATTGTTTCTTTACGCTCGAAAGCTTCAGAAATGTTCCCAGCCAGAAATAACTCATCGAATTAATATCGAATCGACATCGGTATGATAATTCCAACTGGAGCTGATGATTTGCTTCGAAGACTTTGAACTTGAAGATTCGAAGCTTCGACATTTAAAATCTTTGATACTTCAAACTTCGAATATTTTTATGTCGTAATTATACTGTTAAATTAAAAAATATGTACGTAAGGTTAACCACTTTCATCAATTTTTAGGATTTTGTCTCGATTTTTCGTTCTTAAAATTATTGTTTTATGCTAAGAAAGATTTACAATCAGTAAAACCAAAACGTTCATATTAATTTACTATTTTTTTATTCATTCATTTGAGAATAAATTTACTTTTTAAATTTTCTTAATTGGATAATTTATTTTATTGACCATTATCCTTCCTTATTTACATAATTAATATAAAAAAATACTTCCAAACTTCCTTTAAGAACATTACATTTTTTTCAATATATGCATATATTAATTAATTCTTTTCATTTATAATATTTTTAGCATTTTCTAAATGAATTCGTCATTCGCATATATTTTCTGAAGCTTCAAAAAATTCGAATCTTCGAAATAAATCAACAGTCTTAATTTCGACATTAATTCGACATCTAATCGATAGCCATTTCTCGTTGGGGGTTTTATCTGCTACGCAATTTTCAGAAACTTTTCAAAAATGCGATGTAAAGCGTGATATAACATTTTTTTGACTCTTTTAAACTCTTAATCTCTTAAACTAAAAACTTAAAATCGAAAAATTAAAATAATCTCTTCGAATATTTTATTCAGAAAAATTTTTTTTCGTTAAATTGGGGCGTGCTTTTGTTGTATAGTTTTCTCAAAAAAACTTCCTAATCGTTAAAATATATCGACATTAGTATATTACTCAACTTATCTTGATAAATAACAAATGAGAAATGCAAAAGATTTTTCTTTTTCGTCATTGTTTCAACAACGAGACGTTTCACGTGAAATGTGTAGGAGAATAAAAATAATATTATTTGTAAACATATTATTACGATATCGCAGAAAAAAGTACAGCAAAAACATTGCGGTATTTTAACCTTTATTGCCGGAAAAAAATTATCTCTCTCTGTCAGTGGTTTTAAACATCCTGCAAACCACCCGGTTGATATTTCATATTTCCGAATTCAAACTCGACCTGTCTAATACGTTATGGAAAAATAAAACTAGATGCAGTTAAAATTAGACTCCAATTAGACTAAATTCCTAATTAAATTCTATTAAACTCTAAATACTATTAGAGGTTCTCCTAATCTTCTTGTCTCCGCGTTTTAAAACAACTAGCTTTTAAAACAATTATATTAAAAGATAAAATATGTAATATACCTCCCTCCGCTTACACAATAAAAAACATTTCGTATTTGTGTTAGAAACTCACATTTTGGTTAAAATTTTATGTTGAATTTTTAATATATCCGAGTTTTAATTTTACATAATATGATTGTGTTTGAATATTTTAATGTTAAATTAAAATTTAGCATTTCTCAGTGTTAAAATAACACAATTTATAAGTAAGCAAACAAATAACAACATGACATACAAATAATGTAGTTTTAAAACATAAATTCTAACAATAAATGAATGAAATATGTGTGTTGAGTTAATATATTATAAATCTTAATTTTATTGAAGAAATATGTTCTGTACAACTATAATAGTTACACATTTTTATATAAAAAGGTTCATATATTTTGTGTTATTTTCTCTTTATAGTAGTAAATATCTGTCAAATCTATATATAGTATTGCATATGTTAAATATCACAGAGGCATTGTCTAAACTAAAAATGTAAAAATAGTATCTAATTTTAGTTAAATTTAACGTTATAAATATGTCAATTTAACATAAAATTTGTTTTTAAATTGTGTCAAAGTATTACGCTTCTTGGGTTAATTTTTTACATAATATTTGTGTTACTTTCTAACATATTCATCTTATATTAAATTAACACAAAAATTAGTGGACCGTTTGAGACATGTGAAATATGTTAAATTTAGCACAACTTTTTTTTACTGTGTATGAATATTTGTTATTTAAATTTATTTCAAATATGTATTTTTCGAATTACAATAAGTTTTAGTTGACTCTTCGCTTTTTATTATTCTTTGAAAATTTGTGTTGAATTTAACATATTGTAGAAATCTTTAAGACTCGTTTTCAGTATTTATTATAGTTTAAAGGTAAAAGATTAAAGATTAAAGGTTATCAACAGATTCATCGATGAAATTCATTTATGAGTGTTTTGGTTACTTTTAATCTTTAGGTTACCATGTATTGTGAAATCAAGCGTTTAGAATCTCAAATGGTCTACCTAAATTTTTGTGAAATAAAATGAATGTATTAAAGGGACAAAAATTATGCAAAAAATTAACAAGAAATGTAACAATGAGACACAATTTGTAAGCAAATTGTGGAAGCATAATTTTTCAATAAAATTAATATTTATATGTATGTTATTAACACATTTAATTTATTTATCTTAAAATTTACATTTTAAAATATTTACATAATTTTGTTATTTGTTCACTTATTTATAAATTGTGTTATTTTTACATTAGAAATGTTGAATATTAATCAATATTTGACACATATTCAAATAACACGATCACATTATATTCGTTAAAAATTTAACACAAAAGTTTTAACAAGGATTAATTTTAACACAAATACAAAATGCTTTACTGTGTGTAAAACTGGAGTTATGAATAGACATCTTTTATGCCATCGCGATAGTAATCACCACGAATTTTATAAAACAACAATTTTGAAAAAATTGTTCTTTTCCTCATTTTTTTTTATCATTGCAATGGCAATAATCGAAATGTAGATAGTATTATAGATGCGTCAGGATATGAAGATCGGAAAGTGAAAGGAGTAAATCAAGCCGGTGATTACGTGTATTTCAGGAATCTGGTTTTCTGAGGAGTAGGGGAGATTTCGCTGTTTATTTATCATATAACGGATTGATCCATATGGATCTAAACATCATCATCTGTTCACGTTCATGTCACACTACGCATTGATGATTAAGAATTGCGAATTGAAAATTTCATGTAATTACGTAAGGACAGTTTTACTGAAGTATCTAAAAATATTTAGCTAGATACAGATTTGAAAATAATTTTATTGTTGGATCATAAAAATAATTATGTAGAATCTTCAAACTGGTTGTTAGAATGTCAAAATTTTTTATTATATTGATGGTCCAACCAAATTATTTTCTGTATTTAATTAAATTATTTTTGTTAATTTTTAGATACTTTGGAAAAATTGTGCTTTTCACATAGAATTTAGCCAATCAGATCACGGATTAAATAATTTAAGAAATGTTAGATTCCTTATGTTTCAGCAATAATAACTGCTAGGAATCGGCATTGTAATTAAAATATTTAATAAAATATTTAATAAAAAAATAAATTTTACATGTATTACAACTAATGTTCAGCGTATAATAAAAGAATATTCATGTACAATACATGTACAATTTCCTTTTTAATTAAATATTTACAGCGCACTAATTATAGCACTGATTCTTAGCCTAACATTCACCTTTTCATTGCCATTGAAACGGATTAAAATAAAAATTATTTAACTGGTCGAATTCTTATATCTAATTTGCAATTCTCAATTTCTACTGCGTAGTATATGGGTTTAACGGTAACACATATTAATAATTAATTTTCGCGAAGACACAAGCAACATACATATCTCGAAAGCACAGTTGATCGCGAAATCGTGATGTGTTCCAAAAGTTGCATAAAAGAAAAAGTTAATACAGATTTGTAACAACAATAAAACGTATTTCTAAATAATAGAACACACTTTAATTTTCAAAGTGTTCGATTGACTTCGCGAGTCACTTCGAGATGGCCTCTTGAAATTGCACTTTGAGATCAGTTCGCGTTTTTATTTTTTTTTTTGTTTTTAGCAACAAAGGGAAGGGGAGCTTGTTAACGTTACTCGTTACGCGACTTTCACCGCATTCGTTCGAGGATCAAACGACAGTCAACGACCCGATTAGAGGCGATCGACCGTGTCCGTTCGCCAACGTCGATATTAATGGGATTCCTTTTATGAGGGATTTAATCATTTTCTCGAATGTAGCTGCGACGCCGGCATCGTGAAATTGGACGAGTAGCATCTGAATAAATTGAGACGATTGGCGGACGAGATAATTCCTGATAACACGATTATTCAGACCCGTATATGCATATTCGTTCGATTTTGTAAAATTATTTCATCAAAATAATTATGTAGAGTGGAGATCATGAAGGTTTGTCAAAGTAGGGCTTTAAACAGATATTATTTATTATCACCAATGGTGGCTCAAAAGTGAGTCGAAACGTTTGAAGCTCGTAATTGAATATAATTGATAATAGATTTTAATCGTGCCCTACTAACCTGCTCCTGACTTTTATTTGTCCAACGTATCTTTTTATTTATATTATAATTTCTTAAAATTTGAGAATAATCTTCTAAGACTAATATTTGTTAATTATGTAGGACATTCAAGTTGTGAGTTGGTTGATAAAATGTTAACATTTTTTGCAACATTCGTCATGCTTGACCATCCATAATTATTTTGTAACGTTTCAAATTAAAGAATACTATTTGTTTTATTTGTGACTGTAGCGAATTCAGATCTGTTTCTTTTTTTAGAATATAAATCTACCATAATTGTATATTTATTATTTGTACTGTTAGAGCTCACTGTTTGGAGCTGAAACGTACAGTTTGTGAAGCAATGTATTTTCAGTTATATTTATTGAATTTTTCTGTTAATTAATTGCGCCGACTCTCTTAACGGCTCTTTTATCTTTATTTTTATAATTTGAATCAGTAGAAGTCCTGCAGCGTCTTAAATTTGACATCTATTGTATATTTTATGGTTTGTTGTTATTTGTGGTTCAGCAAAACTGTTTTTTGTACGAACACAAATAATTAATAATAAATAACAAATTGTAATTACGAAAATGATATTCTCAATAATTTCAATTCGTTAAAAAAGAAGTAGAGAAAAAATTAAGAAGAAACTTAGAGAAATAATTAGAGACAAGAAAAGGAATATTAATTCTTTCCCGTCAATTTCAATACTTTCTCTCTCTCTCTTTCTCTCTCCCCCTTTTTTTTATTAATTTCTAATTCCAAAGACGTTAACCAGATCTCCTAGATTGATAGCATGAGTACTCACGTTATCGAACACATATCCATATTTCTTGACGTAGCAATTGTCCTTGCTCATACCTCACTATCGCATCTCCGGAGGAGGCACCTCCGAGTTCCAAAAAGAGAAACTGTTCGTTCGTGAACTCGCGGATTTCTCGAATTGTTAATTTGCACCCGGAATCTCCGGAAGTCCCGCTTTCGAAGCCTGGATATGATCGAGGTGAACCGCAACGACGCGCAGTAGCTCGCTCACGCGAATCGCTGTCGGAACTGACTAGTTTAGACTGAGCGAGAGACATTATCACCGCTTATCAACCGCGACCCCTGACCAGTCGGCCAATAAACTAGCTTTCCCTTCCCCGAGGAAATTTACCGTCGAAATCTTCGGAAGTTCCGCCAATAAACGTATTTTCTTCTTCGATTTATTGAACATGTTTCTTACCTCGAAATAATTGCCATTGTTATTTAACTTAATTATTAAAAATTGTGATTAATCGTGAGTACTCGTCAAATACTGAATATATTACTGTCATATAATATATGTATATACATATATATATGTATATCTATATGCATTATATATGTATATATATATATATAAATATATAAAAGATGTACAAGGTGTCTGATAATTGTTCTGACAGAATACTATTTTTAGCTAACTGGAAAATGAGAGGAGGTACTTTCGTGGTGGAAAAAATTTTAATATCTTACAACATTTTAAAAAATTTCACATATATAAAGATTTACAAATATTAATTTATGAAGACTTTCTTAAATACTTTAAACTTTCAGATTTTATAATTTTTTTTTTCGAAAATTATAGAATGAGAAATCTTAAAACATTCCAAAAGTTGCACTTACATAAAGAATTTTAGAAAAGCTGTAGACTTTCTTAGCATTTCTGAAAAGTGTTTCAATTTGCATTAAAAAATCTGAAAAATTTTCTAAAAATCAGGACGTTATAAAATTACATAGAAATTGTGAAAAATTCTCACATGTATATAGAAAAATGTATCCGAAAGATATGAAGAATTCCAAGAAAAACTTTCACAAATTACATAGAAATTGCACGCATTCACAGCGCAAATTACACTGCATTATATGCGCTACATAAACGCTCGACGATGGAACGATGGAGGAAAGTTCAGGACGCGATCACCTTCGTGCATCTCCGAGGAAATATTGCGACATACGCGCGCATCAAATATATAATCATACCTTGCGTAATTCTATTTCTCTCTCTCTCTCGCTCTCGTCCATTATTTTCCGCGAGGACAGATACGATTATGGAAATCGCGTGATGTTCCGTGGATCATCGTTCGCCGGACCTTCGGGAAGCTTACGTGCCATCCCGGCGATCGTAACGATAATAACGACCGCGTTTTAATCGTGTTAGATATAACGAGAAAAGAAGTCGGTCGACTGATATCGATGAACCGATCGCCCGTCGCTGCGCTTCTCGCTCGGCCATTTTGAAGAATTTTTATCGATTTTTATCGTGGAAGAATAAACACGCGAACGCATTCAAGTTAGTCAAACAAATATTTTTTAATAGGTGAGATAAAATTTTACAATACGAATTTTTATCGGTAGTAGTCAATCATAGTGCATGCACTATTATAATGTTTTTCACTAGCTGCTGCGCACTTAGTGCACTTTAAAGCCGTTGTACACAAATCGACGTGAAGATATATGTTTAATAAAAATATAGAAACGAATTAAACTGCGAAATCGTCAATACATTTTATTGTGGTATTTGATAAAATATACATTGGGTATTTTATTGAGATATCTCAGTTTTAAATATTCAGACACTAGGTTAGTGTACAACTTTAATGTACACTGAGTGTGCACTAATTCTGTCAGTAAAAAACGCTAATTCATGCGTATTACAGGCACATGAATTGTGATAAAAAGTTGCGCCTGTCAATAAATGACCGTGTTCCGATATACGGGGGGGGGGGGGAGAGTCGAGGGGGGATGAGTGCAAAAAGTATTAGGTGTTGGAATTAATTCGTAGCGTTTTACAAGTGATGGGAAGTACTTTCATTAATGTATTTTTTAATGCTCATGTGAAATAAATAACATTCTTTCATTAAAAACGCTACGAATTAATTCCAACACCTAATATTTATTAGAAAATTTTTTTAAAAACCTTAATTTAAAAAATAAACATTAATTAGCAATTTATTAACGAAAAATAAAATAGATCGTATATTTTTTAAAATTATTATACAAGATTTGTAAAATAATTAAAGAACAAATAGAAAAACATTGGGAACAATTGTATAAAAATGTTTTTTCGTCTTTATACGAATATTCCCAATGTTTCTCAATAAAAAAAGAAAAATAGAGATTTGCAATAATAATAAAATATATTTCTAAACAATTTTTTGCCACAAATAGAAAACATTGAAAATAATCGTATAAAGATGAAGAAACATCTTTATATGAATGTTTCTTCATCTTTATAAGAAAATAATAAAATAATTTTAAATAATAATTATAATATTATATGTATATATATACAGGGTGTCTGGAAAAAATCGCCAAATATTTCATGAGTAGGTAGAGAGAACTAAACTGATTGTGAGTCGAAAAGTTCTCTACCATTTTGCAATTTTCGCAATAGTTAACAAGATATTAATTATTAAAAATTGCCAAATATTGGTCTTGAATAATTTTTTACTCAAATACTATCAACTTTATAGAAAAGCTGTAAGAGACAAAAATCATTTATTTTCTTCTCATAAAGTTTTAAGAATTTTTTCAGAATTTTTTATCAACTTTATAGTACTGCATTTTCTTTTTTTTTACTACCATGAAAGAAAATACAGTATTAAAAAATTCTGAAAAAATTCTGAAAAAATTCTCAGAACTTTATGAGAAGAAAATAAATGATTTTTGTCTCTTGCAGTTTTTCTGTAAAGTTGATAGTATTTGAATAAAAAATTGAAATATTATTGAAATATTATGAAATATTATTTTATAATGACAACATATTAAATATTTATTTTGATATTGTAAATTTAAGCGCACTTATTAATACATCGTCAATCATTATAACCTTTTTATTCTTTTGAGTTTGCACATTGTTAATTATGAGGGATTTCTGATTGGTTATCTCTCATCAGTTATCAGTTATTGATTTTATTATAATTTTTATTGCGATGAATAAATTGGAGACGAGTAGACCATATTTCAAATAAATTATTTTGAGGATGTAGCGACTTCGAAAATTGCAAAAAATTTAGCAACTATTATTGTTATTATTGCAAATCTTTATTCTTTTTTTATTGAAGAATGTATTTTGAATACTAATAAGAATACCAACAGCCAAGAAAAAATTACGAAAAATGCAAAAATAATCTCATTTTAACGCAGAAAGCACTACGTTATTAATGTTATTTTATCGTTATTGTTGCAGATCTCTATTCTTTTTTTATTATAAAATGTATTTTTGAATTTTTGGATATCAATAAAAATACCATCAGCAACAGCCAAGGAAAAAAATATGAAAAATATAAAAATAGTCTTGTTTTCACGTAGGAAGTATAGTCATTAATGACGTCTTCAGAAATAACGGAAGTTGTGCTAAGCTTCGGTGGTTAAGGTATTCTTGCGAAATGTCTATGCGTTTTAGTAAATTTTCATGCAATAATATTTTACGTATGGTCTTTGTTATCTTTTAGCGATAGAGAAGAGCACCTATATGATAAAATTCTTATGAAAGAGCTAGTTAATAATCTTTTTTTTTACCTTCTAAAACAGTTTTCATTTACAAGTTTTAAGCATATTTAAAACACCGTCGTCCAGAACCAATTGAATAATAAAATTAAATTATTACAAAACATTAAAATATATTAAATTTTACATTAAAATAATAATAAAAGTGTAAATTGAAAAATAAATACGATTCAATTTGTTTTTTTTTTTATTTATATTTATTTGTTAAAGAAAAGGATTTGATTTGAAGAAACGCGCAGAAGAAATATAGTTGAAGTATCTAAAAATTTAGATATAGATTTGAAAATAATTATGTTGGCACCTAAATAATTGTTAGGCGCTCAGCTTAATTGTCAAAATGTCAAAGGCTTTTCCCACATATTGTCATCATGCTTGAGCTTCCAACGTAATTATTTTAACAGTCCAACATGATTCTCAAACAGCACAAAGTCTAAAATTGTGAGACTTTAACGTAAGACTTTAAGTCGTCTTTTAGATGCAAAAAACGTTCTAAACTTTATAACTCGATTTTAAAGACTTTTTTTTATTATCTGGATTATTTTTAGATTTATATTATCCTAACTTTTATATTTATATTATCCTTATATTATCCTTTTAGATTTATATTATCCTAACTTTTTTATTGTATTTCAGCGGAACCATTCTTTCTGTATGCGACTATCGTACCTGATAGCACATATCAATACAATACATCGTTCTGCAATCGCGAATAGAATATCAAACTAACGTGTCGATCGACACTCTAAAGTGATAAAGCCAGATCAGGTCATTATGTTAAAAACAACGATGGAATTTAGTTTTTACCTTATGCACCTGCTGTGGTCGCCAGGTGTGCTTGAAGAAGCTCTCGAAACATCTCATGCTGATCGTTTCTTCTTTACCTCTCACCGTTTCTCCTCTGCTGATCATAGCATTATTATCACGCGTCACATACGTCAATACTATTCGCAGTGCGAATTTGATCGTCCTTTTCTGCCGTCACCTGAGATCGATCACGAAGCTGGGATCGAATTACGATGACAAAGAGCGACGTACGAGACTTCTGGATGAGGAATTCAGGCACATCCTCGCGAGCACGTATTCGCGTTCCGAAGAGAATGTCTTCGATGTAATAAGGAAACAGGAAAAGGAGGAGAAGGAGGAAAATCCACACGAGATGTACGATCGAGAACCGTACTGTTCGCCGCCCGATCGCCGACTAACGAGAGGAACTGAGGAAGGATGGAGGGATGCTGGCATTGCTGGCGCGAGTCGTTCCTCCACTTCCGCATGTCGTACCCACTCTGCGGATACTCGCAAAGGTGCGGCCATATTCGGACTGAAGCGATCCTCTTCGATCATCACTGCACGGAAAGATCTCTCTCTCTCTCTCTCTAAAATCTAAGAAACTTAAAAATAATCTAAAATCTAAATCTTTCCACCATGCCCTTGAGACAATTTACTTTTAAAGTTTTTAAGAGTTGGACTTAAAAAATATTGAGGTAATTTAAAATGTGTAAAAGGTTAAGAGAGCGCGCGCGCCAAAATAATTTAAAATATTTTGTTTTTCAAGGATTTTATATTGTATAATCAAGGATTTTAATGTAATCAGGACAGCACATTAGTTTTTTTTTTTTTCAGTTGTTCTTAAGTAAGTCTTAAAGTCATTTTAAGGAAAAGAGAGTTTAAAATGTTCAAATTTACTTTTATATTTTAGGTTTTTTTCTCTACGATAAATTGTAAGTATTTTTTTTAAGTTTTTTAAAATAAATTTTCTCAAGGGTGAAAAGATCTAAAATTTTGCAGATCTTAATCGCTAAAATAAAATATTCTCGAGCTATTGTCTAGTAATAGATACATGGAACACTAAGAAAAATTATTTTGTACGTACAACTAAAATTTTGTTGATATGTGGCTTGATTAACAAAAATTTCCTTACTTTTTCATTAAAAAATTGTGTCCTAAATTGTGTCCCTACCAAATTTTGATTAAAATAATTAAATTTTGACAATACAATTTTTAAATAAAAAGTAGGGACATTTTTGTTAGTCATATATCAACAAAATTTTGGTTGTACAAAATAATTTCTATCAGTGAAAGAACGTTTTTGCTGAAAAATCTAAAATTTTGCATATTTAGATAAATCTAAAAATAATTTTGTTAGACCATAAAAATAATTTTCTCGGAAACTCAAACTGATTGCCCTCCCTAGAATATCAAAATTTTCTGCAGTAACGAAATAATTTTTAAGTCTGTATGTAAAATTTTAGGTATTTCAGCAAAAACATTCCTTTCATGTTTTTATTAGACAGTAGCTTACTTAGACAGTAGAATATTTTAGTTTAGAAATTGAGGCAATTAGACTTTTTCACGAAGGACGTTCTTGCAATTTTCTGATAAGATTTCTATCTTTCCGCGATAAAGAAAAATTTATTTAAAGAAGTGAACGTTCTGGAAAAGAATAGAGTTGAATTTTAATCACTCAGTAAAATGTTTATTCTGCAACTGTAAAAAGTTTTTTTTCACTGAAACAGGAATTATATTTTTCTAGATCTAAAAGTATAATCTAATCAGCGCAAAGTGCTAATTAAGCTTTGATTTTTGCCTTGACGCAGTCATTACGCTTTGTATTTACAGTGAAATAAAATATATGCTCGAAATTTACCGAAAAAGAAAGTTCTAATGCAGCAATGAAAAACAAAACTATTTGTCTCCTTCGTAATATAATTATCTGAAAACAATATTTTTGTCCTCGACGACTTTTCAAGGTGAGTACTTAGTTCGAGTAGTGAATTATCTTTAAACTTATCTTTGAATGTCAAAAGTATAGAAAGCATTTTCAGAATGCGATAAAAGTATTCACGACATTTCAGCAGTTTTCATTTTCGATCCCATGCAACACGAAATATTTTTTAAATATTAAAAAAATATGTTTTATAGAAGGATAAAAATATTTTAAAATAATTCGCGAAAATATTTTTAAAATGTTTCTATATTGTTAAAGCCTTTTTGTTTTTTGCAAGATTAAAAAAAACATTTTTAAATTCATTTCCCAATATTTCGTGCGATAGATGACATTTGGAGAGTGAAAAAGTTTATATAATTTTTAAAATTACAAACACTAATATACATAATACTTATCTACATTTTACATTTATTTAAATAGGATGGTTTTATTATCAGACGCGACTTAAATAATTTTAAAGTTTGAACGTTAATGCGTGTATTGTTATTCCTCGTTCTCGAAAATTGGAGAACGCCTCTACTTTCGGACCTCAAAGTTGGTGAACGACGGCTTCGAGATTTCTTTCTCGTTACGGAATTCCGTCTTGTCGATCCGGGATTGAGGGCTTCCGATGTAACGAAGCCATTGTTTCCTAAAATAAAAAAAGAGAAAGCGACCGTGATCTGGCATTCGCGATGACTTTTTCGTATTCGCGGCTTACATCTCGTCGATTTGCATCTCTGTCCCTTCCATGTGACCAACTACGGTACCGTTCGGGGTGTTCATGCACCATCCCTTCAGACCCAGCTCCTTGCCGCGTTTCTGCGTGTACTGTTATCCGCAAGTAAGACAATATGCCTAATGGTGAATTCAATTGGAAGAATTAGTGCGCATTGGTGCATATTAAAGCCATTGTACTGACTTAATTTGAATATAAAAATGAAATGCAAATATTTCGAATTATAAAACGTATATTTTATCTAATAGCACAATAAAATGTATTGATTATTTCACGATTTAATCGATTTCTATGTTTATTTATAAGCATATCTTCACGTTATTTTGTGTACAACGGCTTTAATGTGCATCAGTACGCACTGAGTGCATCCAATCGAATTCGCTATAAGTTTCCCGACGATGAAAGATATTCTCGAAAATAGATGAAATTGTATCGGTTTTGTGTTAAGAAGTTTAAGTAGAAGAACTTAAAGTTATCTATTTATGTTAAATTGTTCTATTATTTTATTTCAGACGGAATGTGTCTTGTCTTGATGGAATATCTTTGTCCTTATAAGCAGAAATTAATAATTTTCTCTCTTAATGCAATCCGAATAATAGTTTCAATATTATACTTTGGTTTTATGTTCATTTAAAAGCCAAAAACACTTAAAAAATGTGAGACAGTAAGACGTAAACAACAAGCGAATCGGTAGTAGACATCTACTTTACGTTTTCTACTATTGATTCGCTTATTGCTTAAATCTTATCTTTTTATGTGTTTCTAGTTTAAATGACCTAAGTCTAAGACTGTATTGACAAACATGATTTTTGATAAAAATTGAAATTTGTTATTTCCTGTTCCTATTATCTGCTTTTCAATTGTTTTCAAGCTTTAGAGTTTACGTCAAATAGTATTTTTTTTCAGTCTACAAATCGCAAAAATTACTACGAATTAAAGAAGTCTCAAATTGCTTGTTAATTAGAAATTAAGATTGGAAATAAGACCGTTTTTGTTAGATATATTACTTTAAATACGAATGTCACTACGATTTGAATGTTAAAATGTTGAACTATTATTATATATATATTCATTTAAATGAATTATAATTTTTGAAATTAATTCATTAAAATGTGAATATGAATACATATAATAGTTAAATATCTTTACATTCAGACCATAGTGGCGCTTCGTATTTAAAGTAATTAGAAATTAATATATAAATAATTATATCGTTTGTATATTCATTTTTGAGCAGCTAATTTTTAATAACATTCTTTAATCATTTTTTTTTTATACGAAGAAAATATTTTAATTTCGTAAAAATCTCCTAAAAATCTCTTATAAGCGTCAATATATTTTCTATAAAATTAAACTAAAAACTCAGATTTCGTCCATCGAAAGAAAAGAGCAATAAGAAATATAATCGCATTACAAATATCGATAAGAAGGATGTATGTTTATGTTTACAGTAGATAACGCGAACATTTAGATCGGTTAACATTGGACACCCGATAGATGTCGCGAATCAGAAATTTCAAGGTTCTCGCTTGAATCGCTCGTCAATCGCATTTTCGGCAGCCTCAAATAATCATCGTCGAATTCCCAGATAAACACGCGCCGATTTACTCACCTTCCTGAAGAATACACCTTTGACAAATAAAAAAATCATATATTCATTAATAAAATAATCGATGAAAAATTGAATCGACAATAATTGAAGATGAGTCGACGGATGAGTTTCGTTACCTTGCACGATGCCGAAAACTTCGAAATCCACCGCGAGCATTTTTGACATTTCCGTCTCTTCCCCTGCCGATCGAGGCAATTTTACGGGAAACGACGACGAAAACAACAGGCAGGCGAGAAAGACGAATCTAATCATTCGACGTCGAGGACTCGATCGAGACTGTCCGAACTAGATGCCGCTAGCGTGCGGCATTTATGCGCGAGAATGTACGTTCCGAAAATAAATGGTATACTTGATGGCGACGAAGTAATCTTCGCGAAAATACTAATTTGTTTCCTTGGCAAATTCAAAAGCCGAAGATTTATGAATGCTGTATGCGAAATGTATGTACATCTTTAGTAAAAATTTTTTTCAGAATTTTTTCTGTCGAAAATTCCTAATAGATCCATATAAAAAAAAATTCGTTTTTAGTAGACTGAATATATGCTTTTGAAATTGTAATTCCTCATAAGTTCAGTGAATATTCAGATCTACAAATGCAGGTACGAGTCGATACAAAACATATCCGCATTTTATACAAAGGGAGTTTATATGAAAAAAATAATATATTTTTTTTGTTTATTATGGAAATATGCATTATTATCAATTTATGTATAATAAAATTTGTAATTTTTAGCAATAGGTAGGTGAAAAACTAAAATAAAGTTTAATGATATTTGAAATTTGGGAAAACAATTTTGATTGGCTAATGAGTGCGTGACGTCACACTACAAATCTGCAATCTGCAACCATCTGTTGGAAAGTTAAAACGAAATCTTAAAATTTTTTTCTTAAAAATCTCTTTATAAATTAAGAATATTAAAATAAAATGCCAAACCGACTGGATTCAGGATTCATTAAAGTCGACTTCAACTTTTATTTAGGTTTAGGAGTAAATATTGTTAGTGATAAGTGATATAAATGTTTCGAAGAATAAAAGCAATTTTGTTAATACATTTTTATTACTACAGTGGTAATTTTTTTCAATTTTATTCTAAATAGCGTGAATAAATATTATAATTAATATATCCATCATAGATCATCAAGAAAAAATTATATTGATTCTGTTATAGCAAAGTATAACTTATAGATTATGTTAGCGTCAAATGGGAAGGTTCTATTTGTACAGTAAAAGGAAGAATCAGCCTTGAACACCGAGTTCAACAAAAAGATTATATTGTAATCTGTATTGTTGATAAAAAAAAATAGTTCAATAGAGTGCTTTGAATGTGCAGCATCAGAAAGTTAAAATATTTGAAAATATATTGAATTTAATTATAGGAAAATATAAGCATGATATAGCCTTCTTAATATGGATTAATTACTTAATAGATATATATATCTGCAATTGAAATTGAATGTTATTGGAGAAAATCAGTCTTGTTTAATGTTGCAACTTTAAAAAAATTTATTACAATGAGATGACAATAAATTTTGAATCTACGACTGAAAATTTAAGCGACTACTCTAATTTTATAAAGTAACCGAACAAGCTAAAGTAAAAACAATTAGGTAATCAGTCAAGACATACAAGACAAAGAAGAAAGAACCCGATAAAAAATTTTTCATATATGAATATGTATAAATGTATATAAACGTACATACATGCATAAATATTCATAAACATGTATAATTATATCTAAAATATGTCCATACATGTTCATACATCCTTCTTTTTCTTTTGTAAAATTACATTTAGTGTAATAGAAATAATAATAGTAATATGAAAACATAAAAAATAATTAAAGGAATAATTTTTGTATTTGACATTCAATGTTTTAGCTTATGTTTAAGGTTATGTTGGATACTTTTACATGAACATGATCAATATTTTTATAATTGTTTTAATTAAAGAACAAAAAACGTATTTTATATAATACGTACATCAAAATAATCTTCACAATAAAAATAATTCCATTTTTCTAGTTTATCAACACGATGTGAACTTTTAAACCACTTTTTTTACATTTCCAGCTTGAGGCACACAAAAGAACTCTAATATTTTTTCGGTGTTTTAATTGTTATACTTTTACATAAAAGTATAAAATACGTTTTAAATGTGTTTCCTTTGCTCATTTTTAAAATAAATTAATTTATTACTGAATAATTGTGGTTTTGTTACAATGTGACGTCACAGCGCGTTCGGGAGGGCTCGGTCGTATTCGAATCGTCTTTGGCATTTCAAATAATGCAATACTTTATTATTTATTTTTTTGCATAATTTGCGAAAAAATTATTAAAAAATTGCAGTTAAAAAAAAATATATATATATATATAAATTGCAAAACGTAAATTTTTCAAAATTTATGCAAACTCCCTACAACATTCAGTCTACTAAAAATATACACGAATGCACGCAGATACGAGCATATTTGTATTTAACATTTATCCGCATCTGCGAACACACATCTGGATACAAAATATATCCGCATTTATGAGGATTACGATTTAAAAAGCACATATTCAGTCTATTAAACAGATACATTTTTTTAATATGGATCTGTTAGGAATTTTTATCAGAGTAAACTTTTCGTATAAAAACAGTTAAAAAAGCTGGTAGAATATGAATAGACTGATCTGCGTAGGACATTTTATAGGATTTCTTGACATTTTCTTTTTACGAGTAATATGTCCCTCTCTTAGCAGCGTTACGTATTACACAGATTTCTCTATAGGTTGTATAATAATTGTATTTAAAGCCGGTTCTATATTAATTGCAAACTGATTGCAACTTTGTTGCAACAGCTAATATGAAGCGTTGATTTCAAAATGCATGCTTCAGATTGGCTGTTGCAACAAACTTGCGATTAACTTGCAACTAATGTAGAACCGGCTTAATAGAGATATATCAACGTATTAGCACCTATAAGCTTTTGCTTAAGAAAAACTTACCTATTTCTATTTGTGTGTATCGGATGCTGATGATATCTATTCGCAATTACAGATACCATTCCTATCTGCACCTGTGTGCAATGTTAACCTATAAGAATTTGTCTATAACTACAATTACAATTCCTGTCTGTTTCTGTTTGTATTGTGTATGTATTGTGTATGTATTTTCTGTATATATTGAATGCTAATCTACCTGTAATTATGGATACAGTATTCATCTGCACCTGTATGCAATATTGATTTATAATAAATGCAGATGAATCCGATATCCGTAATAGATACCGTCAGTATCCAATGCATACACAATCCAGGCAATCCAGGTAGAAACAGACAGGAGTCATAATTGTACGGGGGACAAGTCAATAAATTTTTAGAAAATCTGTCAGAGGGCACTCGCAATGTCATATTACATTACTTTTTAACAAGTAGCATTTTTCAGCTGATTACTCAAATTTTGAGCGGAATTCATCGCGTGATTTCATTTCTATAGACAATTAAAGCGAACAACCTTTGTATTTTTTGCAAAATGGAAAAAAAATGAGTTTCGTGCAGTGATCAAACATCTACGTATTAAAGATTTAACGCCGAAAGAAATCAAAGCCGAATTGGATAATGTTCACAGCACATCTGCACCAGCATTTGCGATTGCATACAATTGGGTGAATGAATTTAAACGTGGTTGTACATCCACATGTGATGCACCTCGTTCGGGACGTCCAATTGAGACTACTACGCCAGAAATCATCGATAAAGTCCATGATATTGTTTCGACTGATCGACGAGTGAAAGTGCGCGAGCTTGTTGAGGCCACGGACATGTGATTTCAATTTTGCGAACAATTAGGTATGAAAAAGCTATCGGCAAGATGGGTGCCGCGTTTGCTCACTGTGGACCATAAGCACGACCGTGTGACGATTTCAAAATAATGTTTGGAGATGTTTCAACGTAATCCAGATGAATTTCTGCATCGATTCATTATTGTGGACGAAACATGATTCATTACTTCACACCCGAGACGAAGGAACAGTCAAAACAACTTCACCGAGTGAACCAGCTCCGAAGAAGGCGAAGACCGTGAAGTCGGCTGGAAGTACGCAGCCTTATTGGACTGTTTCAACAACATTATAAAAAAAAACATCCCCATTTGGCGAAGAAGAAAGTGCTTTTCCATCAAGACAATGCACGGATTCACACGTGTCCAGCACCGATGGTCAAATTCAACGAATTCCGCTACAAATTGCTTCCCCATCCAGCATTCGCCAGATTTAGCCCCCTGCAACTATTTCCTGTTTCCAAATCTGAAGAAATGGTTCGAAGGAAAGAGAGCAACTCATCGCCGAAACAGAAGCTTATTTTGAAGGGTTGGACAAATCATATTATTCGGACGACTTGAAAAAGTTGGAGAATCGTTGGATCAATCGTATATCGAGCTGAAAGGAGACTATATTGAGAAATAAAAATGAATCGATCAAAAAAATGTGTTTTACTATGTTTTTCTAAAAACTTATTGACTTGCCTTCGTGCAGACAAATTCCTATAATTAAGTTAACACTGCACACAGATGCAGATAGGTACGGTATCCGTAATTGCGGATAGATATCATCAGCATCTAATGCACACAGATAGAAACAGGCAAGTTTTTGCATTGCAAAAATTTGTAGATGCTAATATGTTGACAGATCTTTATTAAATACAATTACATTTTCTGTCTTTTGCAGATATAATAGTTGCTCGCAGAAATATATAAGAACTGAATATTCTTTTCAAACAGCAGATATCCATTAAAATTTGTTAGAAGTTCTATCTGTTTCTGATTGTTCCTAATGGAAATTTTTAGGAGCAATAAACCCGCAAGTCACTCGTAGAAGAGTCACGTACGTAAGTAACTAGTACGTAGCTAACTGCTAAAGTGCTAAATTACAATATAACGCAAAGCGTAAAGGTATATGGATAGAAATACAATCGTAAATTGCGAATAGATTATACTAATTGACAACATTTGCTCAAACACAAATAGAAACCGATAAGTCATGTAAGAATCATCCAAGAATACAATCACAATCTGGAATCTTTAAAAACGTGTGAAATTGCGAATAAATTTTGTGTATACGACAATGCGTATAGAAACATATGACGAATATCCGTTGTGCGTGGCAGTTTCACACTCATGTATCGGCTGTTTGTAAATGCGTATAAATTATGATATAACGCAAATTCGTATAGATACGGATAGAAACACAATCGTAAACTGCGGATAGATTCCAATATCTGGACGACCACGCAACGCAAACACAGACTGATATGTCCTATATTCGCAAATACGAATGTGTACCAGTATTCTGCATATGCGAACAGAACCTGATTAATTTTTTGTCGTAAAATACAGGTACAATGGAACATTACATGTTGCGAATAAGTACACATAAATTTTGCATTCGCAAATGCATGGAAAAACATATACATCCGATTGATTACGATAAATTCGGAAAAATTATCGATCAGCATTTGCAGATTCAATTTACAGTTGATGCCGATAGAAACGTGTAAGATTTTGTAGTAGAAATTTTTTCGTGTGGATACATCCAAATATATGCCAATAATTTCTCATAAATTCGAATAAATCTCATATATAGATTTATCGGTTCTATTGAGAATTTCCGGTAGAGGTTATATAATTTTTTAGAATAATTTTCTGAAAAATTTTATGTCTTTGAATGAAAATTTTGAATAGAAATTGAAACACTTTAGAAATGCTGAGAGATTTACATTTTTTTCTAGAATTTTTATATATTAAAATTCTGAAATATCTAAAAAAATTTCTTATTCCATGATTCCTAACAGAATCTTGTAAAATCTAAATAAGTTTAAGATATATTTTCAAAAATTATGAAATATTTAAGAAATATTAAAAATCTTTGAATATTTTATTAGAATCTATATGTGATAAATTCTAAGAAAAAATGTAGACTTTCTCAGTATTCCTCAGTAAACAAGAATGAATTGAAATGAATTGAAATGAAATTAATGTGCAAAATGTCATGATTATAACAATTTTAATTAATTATAATAGTATTTTATATTTTAACTAACCTAGATAATATGCATGTTACATAAGATATCTGAAAGACATTTTTTAGACATAAAACATTTAAAAGACGTATTTTAGATATCTTATGAAATATAAATGTTATCAGGGTAGCGACTGTTATAATCACAGAACTAACATTTCTGATTTCTGAACTAACATTTTTTTAATCATGAAGTATCGTAAGATTTCTAAGATTTTTTATAAGTATAATTTCTGATGAAATATTATATTAGGTGTTGGAATTAATTCGTAGCGTTTTACAAGTGATGGGAAGTACTTTCATTAATGTATTTTTTAATGCTCATGTGAAATAAATAACATTCTTTCATTAAAAAACGCTACGAATTAATTCCAACACCTAATAAAATTTAAAAATATTTTTTAAAAATCATAGAAGAAATTTCAAAATATTTCAGAATTTATTTGTATAAAAAAATTCTGAGAAAAGATGTAAACTTTTCGAATATTTCTGAGTATTTCTGAAAAGTGTTCGTATAAAAATTATGAAAAAAAGATCCATTTAAAAAAGAAAATAAAAACCTTATGACTATTTCTCGTGGAAACTTTATGTAATTCTCGGTAACAAATTTTCCATGCATGAATATATGTACATAAATATATGTATATATGAATATATGTATATAAATATGTATAAACGTACATAAATATATATTTATAAATATTATATATATAATTATGTGTGAGATATATGTCCATATACATACATCCTTTTTTATTTGTAAAATTACTTTTTAGTAAAAATAATAATATATAATAAAATATGAGAAAATATCAAAAATACTTACAAGGAAAATTTTTGCATTGTTTATTTTAGAAAAAAAAATTTGGAGAAATGTAAAAGAATTGCTCATATATAATTGTATGTAAAATTATACATAGTTATGTATGCAAATTTTTTTATATTTTATCAAACTTGATTTTTATCTAAAACAAACAATACGAAAATTGTCTCATTAAATATTTTTGATGCTTTCTCAAAAAAAAAAAAATATTATTATTATTTTTAGTACACTAAAAAATAATTTTACAAAAAAAAGAAAGATGTATGGACATATTTCATGTATTATTATATATACGGTTATAAATATTTATGCGTGTTTAGGTACGTTTATACATATTTATACATATTGATGTATAAAAAGTTTTTTATCGGAATGTTACCTATATATTTGCTTTATAATATTTTACATTAATATATCTAATTATTCATATATTTTGTTCATATTTTATTTAAATTTACAGTTATATAACAGTTATATTTCTTAACTTTATTTTAAGATAAAGGTAAAAGGAAGAAGTATTATTTAAAGTATGTATGTAAACATAAAGCAATAATTTTTTCTTTTTATTTACAAAATTTTATCATTTGTTTTTAATAACAGAAACATTTTTTGCAAATAAATTCTTAGATTTCTTGTTTTCTGTCGGATTCTTATCAGAATAAAATTGTTTACGATGTGACATTATTGATACAAAATAATTTGACGTCATAACTTAAATTATAAATAAAATAGACTTATCTTATTTTGTGAAAAACCTATCAATTATTCATTTTTTATTGATTAACGCGTGAAAGATTATACTAAAAATAAATATAATTGTTATTAAAAATTTAATTTTTAATCCTCTTAAATTGAACGAAATTTGATCAAAATTCTTAAACAAAATAAAAAATAGGGGAGACTGGGGACAGTTACAACGGAGTAACAATGCACATATCTTTTAAATGATAAGAGATAAGATGATCATATGAAGAAAAAAAATAATCGATATCAAGGTCTGTATCTGTTTCATGCCATCAATCATGCGTGCGCCGCATATAAAAGAAATTATATACGTATTCATTGTCAGACAAGCCTCGTAAGTGTAAATTTACGATTATACTTTTTTGCTTTTAATTTTGAAATAAAATACTTTTTATCATATTTTCATTTTATTAATTCTAAAATACGTTTTCTCAAGCTATATGTATATTCTTTTTTAAATGATTTCAAATATATTCATATAAATTTTGACAACAAATTGGTTTGAAGTTGTTAAAAGAATTTGTTAAAAGTATCGTATAGCTATAGAGCATATTGTAACACCATTACAATTAACGGTAAATTTTAAGAAGAGCTCGCTCACCTCCAATTTTGATAAAAATACACTGAATCGATGCGTTTTCGCGTAAAAATAAAGATTTGACAAGAAAAAAATGACTTGCTTCGTGAACTGAAATATTCTAAGTTAAAGTTGGTGACTATTTAGATAGGAAGTCTGTCACAGCCAAATACTGCGATGCGAACACGCGCTGAGGTCACATTTTTATGTTCTTTGCCAATGGGAATGCGTTGTAAGTATTTCTTATTATAATAGATACTATTCACTGCTTTACAAATACAAATTTACTGCTTTAAAAACAAATTATCTATTCTGAAACAGGAATTTACTGCTTTAAAATACAAATTCACTGCTTTGAAATAAATGCTCTGCTTTAAAACACAAATTCACTGCTTATGTTAATAGCAAATTTACTGTTTTGGAAGCAAAAATAATATGAAGAGATAATTTTTGTTTTAGAACAGATAATTTGTTTTTAGAATATGTTACAACTTTTCCTACACTGAGAAAAAAAATAGCCTAAATTTAAATAAATATTTGAATACTGCCACTAAACATTTACTTATAATAAATAAATATTTACTAAATAAAAAGAAATAATTGTTAAATTAATTTTTTTTGTACCAAATAAATAAATTTTTATATTTAATAAATGTTTAGTTGGTTCATTAAATATTTATAATATTTGAAATTTAAGATATTTTTTTCTCATGTAGCTCTGTTTCATTTTGCCCTAAATCGGGGCAAGATGTACTAATTCGGATTCTAATATTTTACTCATAAACAGTCTAAAATTATATAATACTTTTTTGCAAATAAAATCATAAAATGAAACATAAATAATTGTTGTGTCATGTGCATTAAAAGTAATAAAAAATGCATTGAATCGATGCGTTTCCGTGTAAAAATAAAGATTTGACAAGAAAAACGTCACTTTGCTTCGTGAACTGAAATATTCTAAGTTAAAGTTGATGACTTCAGGTAGGAATAATCCAAGATCCCACTGCGAGTTTGTGCATCTATCGCTTATATGGATGAATGTAAACAAAAATCGAAGTTTGTAAGGGTGCCTAAAAAAAGGTAGTCAGGAATATTATTAATTACGACTTATGACTTACGAGAGAACGAGCACGCGACGATTGAAGTGTGCTAGTTTGTGTTGTGACCGTCAGTTGCTGCGACCTTGTTCGTTCCTTCTCTCGTAAGTCATAAATAATTAATGATATTCCTGACTACTTTTTTTTAGGCACTCTTGCGATTTAGTGTTGCCCTCAACACGAACTTTGATTTTTTTTTTACATTTCATCTGCATATCCAATAGGTGCACAAACTCGCGGTGGGATCTCGTACTAGAAGTCTGGCACAGCCAAACGCATACAGCACAGAAAGATTGCAGAAACATTATAGAATGATTTTACTGAAACATTACAATATTGCATGGTGATTGCGAAACATTGCTGAATCATTGCTGCAAAATTCTAACAATGTTAAGATGTTCGTTTTTTGTTGTATTGCAACAAAACGTTCCAGCAATACCGCAATATAATGTATTTGGATAATTTTTTTACGAAGACTCTCTCTAAAATGAAAACTATTTCTATACATAAAACTCATTAATTTTAATTTTTCTACAAATCACATTTCTAATGATATGTGCTTTCCAAAAGCAATTGTTTATGATAAAACAATAAAATATTCTAATAAATATAGTAATAAATATTAATTCTGAAGGATAAATTTATTCATAAGAATAAAGTATGTATGCGTGTGCCTCAAACAAACTACACAAATATTAATATAATAATACAGTTGCTTAGTAAGTTAATCATGGATTAAATAAATCGCGAATGATTCTTTTTAATTCGAAACCACTTCGAGTCAATTGAAATTGATTAAAAAATGATGGTATGAAATTTATCAATAAAGTTCAGGCGCTGGTTTATTCTTGCGTTCACATCAGGCATAAATACATCATCGATCACATAATTAATATTTCGATAAATCGTTTTCAGCAGCTTAATTGCTTATCGTCTTATCCGATAATGATGCATCGATTATATCAAACTCGATATTATACAATATTTTGATTTCATATTTAAAATAGATATAAAACTTAGCTAATGAAATGGCTGTCAAATAATAGATCAATACATTTTTTATTTAAATATAAAATGAATTATATTAATTATTATATCATAAAAACAACTGTTAATCTAAAAAACTGTACTACATAAATATTGTAAAAGCTTATATTTTTATATTATTGTAACAATTAAAGAATTACAGTTTTGCAATGTTTGTGGAATATTACAAGCATATTACTGACATTTTGGCATATTGTTAATTTACATTTCTGTAATATCTCTGCAATGTTACATTGCAATCTGCAATATTGCAACATTGCAACAATATTGCTTCAATCTTCTGTGCTGTATGGGAATACTGTGATGCGAGCACGCACTGAGGTCACATTTTCATGCTCTATGCCACTCTGGCCACGTGTGAAAGCATTGTATGTTAATATAAATAAAGAAATATATGTATATTTCTAATTGATACAACTGTCCCCAGTTTCCCCTAATATGTTAAGTACTTGCTTCATTCATTTATAATAAAAATTATGATTTAATCGAATTTATTGGCTGATTTTTGAATTGCAAGCGAATAAAATCTTAAATAAATTATTGCATAATTGATCGCGTTTGATTTAGAATTATTTTCTCAAATAAAGTTGAGTGAACTATAATTAATTATGTATAATTATATATGAAACTTTTTCTCTGGAATATTATAATTGTAGTACGTTTCAACCCCATTTATCGATTATTTATAAGAAAGATATTTTATTATAAGAAAAAAATTCTTATGCACATATAAAATTAATCCTCGCGAATACCACCATCTCCTTATTTCAATAAAGTATAAAAAAAGAATCGATCCCGTTTCATTGTTTTTATGTATAATTATACATAAATAGCATTTAGATCTGCATAGATAAATATACGTGAGTTGCTTATTATATATGTTTATTATATGCTTATTATATGCTCTTAATATATGCTTATTGTATATCAATGTTGTAATTGAATGGTCGTTTTCCAGCAGAAAAGAAGTGTTTTAAAAGATAATATGTTTTTCTCAAAATGTCTAAGTAGCGTTGAAATTACCGAACGCACAATATTTATTGCATAAAAACAATACAGATGGGGTAGAAGATAGAAGGATCGCGTAGAAGGTTGTTGCAAATGTAAATATTCATGTGTCAGCCATTATATCAGGAAACAAATCAGAATGAATTCCGATTAGAATTATTCAATAAAGGAGTATCTATAAAGCTAATGAAAGCCGACGCAGTTGCACGTATGTAATAAAAAATAATATATATGCCAATCACCAATTACAGACGTTTGATAAGATTAGGTACTCTTCAGTGTAACAATAACATTGTTGGAATCAAATTGATACGTTGTAAAACAATTTTTTTTTTGGTGATTGGCATATATTTATTTTCGATCACACACGTATAATTGTGTTGGCTTTGTACTCCTTTATTAATTTAATCTTTGGAGCCTTTTTCAATTTTAATCGGAATTATTTAATTATTCCCTAAATTTATATTGTGTTTCTTAGAAAAAATGAAATAATTCCGATAGAAATCCATTCGAGTAATTGATCAATAATATGTACTCTCTGAGATTACGAATATGTACGCGCTGAGATTTTGTAACTTTTAACGATAGTTAGTGTCGGCATCGTTGTGCAACTTTTTTATTATAAAGATAATAATTATTATAAAGGTTATAGGTTTAACAGTTGCACAATAAATATAGTGATATTGATAATGTTAAGAATTACAGAACGCAAGTGATTGAGTTGTTTTGAACTTTTTGGATCTTGAGTATATTATTTCTCTTTTTTTCTCCAAATGTGAAGAAGAAAAATAAATCGTGTAAAAACCTTGAAAAACAAATTATGGAAATTGTCTCGGTAAGAAATGTTTCAATGAAAATAAATATAAATATTCATATATAATTATGTATGAGATATAATTATGTATGAGATATTAGATATGTCTATACATGTGTATACATCTTTCTTTTATTTGTAAGATTATCTTTTAGTATTAAAAATAACTAATAATATAATAATGAGAAAACATAAAAAATTATTAAAAGGAAAATTTCGCATTTAAATAATTCCTTAAAAATTGTTGCATTTATGTACAAAATTGTTTACATGAATATATATAAATATGAATAAATATATCTAAATACGTATAACATGTATAATTATATATGAAATATGTCCATCATACATCTTTCTTTCTTTTGTAAAATTATTCTTAGTGTAAAAATAATAATATTGAGAAAATATTAAAAATAGTTAATGGGATAATTTTTACATTGTTTATTTTAGAAACAAATCAAATTTTTGGAGAAATGTAAAAGAATTGCTCATATGTGTAAAATTATATATAATTATGTATGAGCAAATTTTTTTGCATTTTTCCAAATTTGATTTTTTCTAAAATAATGCGAAAATTGTTTAAATATGTTTATACATATATATATATATATTCATGTAAACAACTTTTTATGGGAGTACAATATCATTATGAATTGATGAAAATTTCAAAATTCAGCAAGATGCAGCAATTTTATCAAAATAAAATTTATAAATAATATATTTTGTCAAAAGTTAGAAAAATGCAGATTTTGAATATTTTATAATAATTACTCAAAAAACTCGCTTGAGTTTTTACTTAAAATTGCGCAAAGTTTCGGACAGCACACAATATTTATAAAATATTTACGAAATATTTATAAGATTTATTTTAAATATTTTGTAAATATTTTTTGTGGTCTTACGACGAATTCGATTGGAAAAACTAGTGCGCGCATATTAAAGCCGTTGTACATTGATTTAATTTGAGTATAAAAGTAAAATGCAAATATTTCGAATTATAGAATACATATTTTACTTAATAGTACAATAAAATGTATTGAGTATTTCAGTATTTAATCAATTTCTATGTTTATGCATAAACATATTTTTAACGTTATTTTGTGTAACGACGGTTTTTAATGTACAGTGCGCATTGCATCCAATCGAATTCGCTATTAGATTGCACAGATCATAAACATTTATTATAAATATTATAAAATATTTATTGTGAAAATGTTGTAGTAAATGCTATGAAAATATTTATTGAGGCATTATATAATCCAAATAAAAAATACTTATTAGAAATATTTATTTATATTTATCATAAATCCCATACCGCACAGAGAAAGATTGCAGAAACATTGCAGAATAATTTCATTGAAACATTGCAATATTGCGTGATGATTGTGAAACGTTACTAAATCATTATTGCAAAATTCCAATAATGTTTCCAATAGTGTTTCATCAAGATCAAGAAATTCAAAAAATCTTATCTTGGTTTTGTTTTGAACCAAGATAAGATCAAAACAAGAAATTGGAAATTGATTTCAAGACAAGACAAAAAATTGTTATGAAGACCAAGATTTCTTGACAATAAGTCAAGAAATTTCTTGAAATTTTTTGAATTTCCGTGACAGTTTTTATTTTTAATACTTTATTATTTTAATATTTTATTATTTTATCTCTGATTTGAAAAGTTTTGAATATGTTAGGTTTCAACATTTTTGTATTTATTGGTATTTATAATAGGTGTGTTATATAATATAGAAATGTATATTTTCATATATTTTTCACTAAATAGCAAAATAGCATATGAGTAGAGTGTAAATCGATTAATGAAAGAGTGAAGTCCTTGATCTAAATTAAATTATATTCACCGATCCTTGTATTAGATATTAACCTTTACATTTATCCTTGTATTAGATATTAACCTTTACATTTATTAAAGGAATACATATAAAATCAATATTGCGAGATTACTTGCAAAAGTATATTATATATAAACATTATATATTATATATAAACATTTACGTATTTCTATTAATACAAGGTGCGTCCCAAAATTTTCCGAACTTTTTCAATAGGGATAGGTCGGGTGGCGCCATCCGTGTGTTCGATTGCGCGTTTGAAAGGTACATCCCTAGCTGACTTCCAGTAAAAATTTCATGACATTTGGTTCAGTGGAAACGAAGTTATGGCGTCTCAAGTGTCAGTATGTTGTATACATCGGTACGAGAATGAACTTCGAACAAAGAGCCAATATTAAGTTTTGTTTTAAACTTGGTAAAACATTTACCGAAACCCATAATTTGATGAAACAAGTTTATGGTGACGAGACGTGGTGTTTTCAATACGATCCAGAAACCAAGCGTCAAAGCGCGGAATGGAAGGCGCGAAACGACCCAAAACCCAAAAAATCGCGTTTAGAGAAGTCAAAAGTGAAGACAATGCTCATTTGTTTTTATGATTCCAAGGGTATTGTGCACAAAGAATTCGTTCCAGCAGGCCAAACAGTTAATGCTGTATTCTATGTAAGCGTTTTGAAGCGTTTGGTGCACCGCATTCGTCGTATTCGGCCAGAATATCGCGAAGGAGGAAGTTGGCGCTTGTTACACGATAATGCGCCATCTCACCGTTCGACACTTGTCACTGATTTTTTGACTAAAAATCACATTTTAACAATCAACCATTCCCCGTATTCGCCTGATATGGCACCTTGTGACTTCTACCTATTCGGCAAAATGCATTTGTCCATGAAAGGAAAGCGGTATGTGGACGTAGAAGACATCCAAAGGGCTTGTACCACTATTCTGAAGGACGTGCCTTTGAACGACATAAAACACTCATTTGAAATGCTTTTAGATCGTGCCAAACGTTGTATTGAGTCCGACGGGGACTACTTTGAATAAACAATTTGAATTTGAAAAAAAAAGTAAACCGTTGTTTTATTTCAAAAGTTCGGAAAATTTTGGGACGCACCTTGTAGTATCAATTAAATCAAGAATGATTAAAATATATAATAATTATAATAATTATATCTAATAAGCTCAGGAATCTAATAATCTGAAATAGTTATATTTGGTAGTAACCTCATAATATTAAAAATGATAATTTGAGAAATATTTTTAATTTTTATTAATAGAATTGTCCATAAGATAGTAGGCACATTTTTAAACTGTGAATTTAAACTACTTAGTAAACTACGAGGCGATTCGACATTCAATTTGTACCTATGTTTTCTTATTATCTCTTACGATGCAACGTAGTCAACGAGCCAAAAGCCCTGCTTAAAAAATTAAGAAATTTCAAGAAATTCAAGATTCTTGAATTCAAGAAAAGAAATACAATGTCAAGAAATAGTCAAGACAAGAAAAACGAAATTTCTTGAAAATCAAGACAAGACAAGAAATGCTCTTTAAGACAAGAAATTTTGTCTTGATGAAACACTAACAATGTTAAGATGTCCGCTTATTGCAACAAAACATTCCAGCTTTATTGCAATGTAATGTATTTGAATAAAATAAATTTTTTACGAAGACTCTAAAATAAAAACTATTTCTATACATATATTTCACTTTAATTTTTCTACAAATCGTATTTCTAATGATATGTGCTTTTCAAAAGCAATTTTTTATGAAACCATAAAATATTCCAGTAAATATAGTATTAATTCTGAAGGATAAATTTATTCGTGAGGATAAAGCATGTATGTGTGTGGCCCGAACAAACTACACATAAATATTATCCACATTAATATAATAATACAATTGCTTAGTAAGTTAATCATGGATTAAATAAATCACGAATGATTTTTTTTAATTCGAAACCACTTCGAGTCAATTGAAATTGATTAAAAAATGACGGTATGAAATTTATCAATAAAGTTCAAGCGCTGGTTTATTCTTGCATTCACATCAGGCATAAATACATCATCGATCGTATAATTAATATTTCGATAAATCGGTTTTCAGCAGCTTAATTGCTTATCGTCTTATCCGATAATGATTATATCCAAACTCGATATTATACAATATTTTGATTTTATATTTAAAATAAATATAAAACTTAGCTAATGAAATGGCTGTCAAATAATAGATCAATAAATTTTTTATTTAAATATAAAATGAATTATATTAATTATTATATCATAAAAACAACTGTTAATCTAAAAAACTGTACTACATAAATATTGTAAAAGCTTATATTTTTATATTATTGTAACAATTAAAGAATTACAGTTTTGCAATGTTTGTGGAATATTACAAGCATATTATTGATATTTTGCAGGCATATTGTTAATTTACATTTCTGTAATATGTCTGCAATATTACATTCCAATCTTCAATATTGCAATATTGCAGCAATAGTGCTTCAATCTTCTGTGCTGTATGGGATATTACATAAAATATTTAGTCTATATTTTAATAATATTTTGAATAAAGTTTTATATAAAATGTGTATGAAATATTTATATAAATAACATTTCCAAAAATGAATATTAATAAATATTTATCATAAATATTCTGTGCTAGGATGTGTATAATATTTTAGTTGTGATATTTTTACATACTAGCTTGATCAAAAAGTTTCCGGAATTCATTCAGAAAATTCAAAATACAAGTTTATTCATCAAAAGTGATATTGTCCCCTTCAAAGTACTCTCCAGCGACTGCAACGCACTTATGCCAGCGCTTGATCCAGTTCTCGAAACATTTCTGGAACTCTATTATTGGTATAGCCATCAGAGCCGTCTTCGATTTTTCCATTACCTCCTTTCGGCTGTTAAAACGCGTTCCCCACAGGTTTTTTGACTCGATCGAACAGAAAAAAATCGCAGGGAGCCATATCGGGTGAATTCGATGGCTGTTGGATGGTATTCGTTGTTGCAAACTCATTGTTGTAAATTCAACTCCATTTTTAAAACTGTAAAAAATCGAAAACACGCGCAGAGGTAGATGTACTCAAGACGGCGTAATTTTTACAAATGTCAAGCTATGGCGATAAAATTTGATGGAAATGTCAATGATAGATGTGGCAACCTAGCCAAAAAAAAGAACTCAAATCAGCTGACTCGAGCATCACCTGGTGGTCTCTTCCGGAAACTTTTTGATCAAGCTGATATTCTATTCATTATATATATTCATGCCATTATTTTAGGAACCAAGCATATTTAAATTAACTTGATTCTTCTTCTTTTTGCGTTTGAAAATGAATTCAACATTGATAACATTACAATTGAATTCTTTTTGATTCTTTTTTAAATTTTCTGTGCTATCTGAAAAGATACAATCGCGATCTCATTCTCTCTCTATTGTAAGGTATCCGTTTTTATTTTAAAACTAGCTTAAGTAACGTTTTAAGATACTAGTACAACCATACAAGTTTGATTGACTTATGACATCTTAAGACTGTACTTAGGACAGTCTCAAATATAAAAATCAATTACGCCGAATATTGGTCTACATATAGTGAAGGAATTTTGTTCGCGTCATGCGACACAGTCGCGCTCTCGCGGCTGCAGTGCGTATTAGCGAACGGCGCGAATATAGGCGCGCATGATCGCGTATAAGTGGCGCACGTCGCACCGGTCGCGCAGTCAGTCTTGTCCGACCCGTCAAGTAGTTTGTGAGCGTCGTTCATTCCATCGGTTTTCGCGGCGCTCATATAATCTACCCGTCTCTTTCTTTCTCTCTCTCGCGTCTACGACGGACCACGTCAGACTACAATCCCATTCCACGACATCCCACATCGCGTTACTCTCCAGCTTCTTTCACGACACGGTCGCGGCTATGACCTATGACAGAGAACACGACACGTCGGCCGGCGGCGTTTCGTTTGCCGCGGTAATCGCATAAAAAGCCCTCCGTGTAACCGCTGCACGGCGTCGCGCACGAAGCCACGGGACGTCGATGAAGGTAGTGTCGACGACGGCGCGCTCGAAGTCAAGCGCGCCTCGAATCATCGAGCCGGAGAACCGAGAGAACGTGACGGAGGAGACGACAAGAAGGCAGACGAGATATATATATACGAATTTCGGTTGACAGCTGACAGTCGAGCGGCGTGAAGAGAAAGAGAAAGAGAAAGAGAGAGTGAGGAGAGACAGAGAGCCTCCTCGTTCTCGTCCTCGTCCTCGTCCTCGTCCTCGTCGTCGTGGTGCCGCGTGTGCGTGTGTGCGTGCATGTGTGCGGGTACGGGCGGCGGATCACCCGGTGCTGAGGAGGACGCGACGGCGACGGCGACGGCGACGGAGACGGCGACGGATCGCGGACGTGCGACACGATGACGGCGATCCTGGTCTCCGTGGCGGAGCTGTCCAACATATTCTCGGTGCTCGCCGTGCTGATATGCTTCTGCGGGGTCTTCCTCTTTATCATGAGGTACGTAAAACCGCGTTGTACGAGCCACTAACTAGCCCTGTCATTCTCTCTCTCTCTCTCTCTCTCTATATCTATCTATCCGTCCGTCCGTCTCTTGCCGCTTTGTCGGCTATCCTACGCGCATATCATACGCGTCATTCGCGAACAGCGTAGGTATGTGCAATGCGTACGTATAGATGCAGCTAGAGATAACAGACGAATCGCGAAGGTGGTTCGTATCGGGCCGAGGAAGCCAGTCTTTAGAGTAATTGTCCCTATTAATGTTGCTTTTGTATTTAAAGCCTATTCTACAATGTGCATTTTGTTCCATGTTTCTTGTTTTTTGCCATTTTTTTACATCTTATCTTTTCGTCTGTTATCTGATTTTTCGTTTTTTATCGCCCGAGATAAAAGTTGACGGAAGGAACAAGAAATATGATTGTCAATAAAACAGTTGCAACGAGGGAAAAAAGCAAGAGATAAAGAATAAGAAATGTAAAACAAAGACCACATTGCAGAATAATAGGCTTTAAAGTTAACTTTGGAAGAAACGAGAAATAAGAGTAGCAAGAAATGCAATTGTTAAGGCGGTTGCAAAGGGAGATAAAAAGCAAGAAGTGCATATTGTAGAATAGGCTTAAATAAGCCATAAAGACCACAAATCAGCACAAATAAATAAGAAAGTGTTTTTTTTTATACACAACATATTTACATATTTTTGAAGTTCAAAAATTACAATTTTGTGTATATCTTTAACTTAATAAAAATACTCACTTAATAAAAAATATCTTTTTTATTAAGTTAAATTATTAATGTTTATGATGAAAGATAATATTTTATTTTTTTTTAATTATTAAAGTATAGTGAATATTTTTTGTGAGATAAGTAATTTATGTAAGTCCAGTAATATCGTAAGATTTTAAGTTTGTTCATACTTGATGTGCCTTTCAAGGGGCGATGACTCTATTAATGTGTCCTCAATTTATGTGGCTATCCGCGTTTGACTCATTTTAACATATAATTGCTAAAACAGATAGTAAACGTAAGCTATTCGTTTAACAAATAAGTTAATATTGTAAACCATTATTTTGATTATATTTATAATTTCAATGTACACTCGTAACACAATGCTCTCAGCTCCAATACAAAGCAAAACAGTTTTTTGTATCTATCAAGAACGTTAAAAAACATTAACATTTTTCAGATTAAAAAGATATTGTAAGAAAAAAAATTGAAAAACTTAATATCGATTTTAAGTAGGTAAAATTAAAGCTATATATATGTAATAATTAATTCAGCAAGTTGGCTTAAAGGAATTTTATTTTCTGTGATGACATGACGTGTAGCTTGACGTCAGTGCGAATTAATTCTTATTTAAAACAAAATCAATGAGTAATGTATCAAACACGAAATTAGTGCTTTTTTAAAAAACAGTAAATTACAATATTTTTTAAATTATTTGCTTCTGCTTTCTTGAAATAGATCTTTGGGAGGTCAATCACGAATGATTAATGATCTATAGGTTCCAGATTCAATTTTGGCTCTCATATGTATCTACATTGAAAATAAAAATATATTTGTGATTATAATTGTATGATAAAATATTATTAGAAGCTTCATTTTTATGGTTATTACTATTAATTTTAGTAATAATAATAACCATATAGTATAGGTCTCTCAAACATAAAAAAAATTGTATTATAATTATAACTTATAATAATTTCAAATGTAATAAAATATCAAGACATAAATAAAATAAAGCAATTATATAAATTGTAGATTAAAAAGAAAAAAAAATTTAAGGATTAAAGTGCCATTAAGAGGAATTGATAAAAAGAATAAAAGTATGAAAACAAATGAATTATATATAATAACTTGAAAGGAGACAGGTTGAAAGCACTTTAACTATTATTACCTAACGAGACATTGTAAAATAAATTTAAAGTTTGTTCGTCGCATTAAAAACTGCATTAAAAACGAGCGCATTGGAGTGAGTAGGAGCTATGATAGGAGCACGTTGGAGCAACGAACAAACCTTTCCAAGTGATGTCATACGGGAGCTTGTTGGACGAGATACCTCGAGGCTTGTGGTTGCATCAATCGAGACGTCACGCTGGTCTCGGAGACGAGCGAGACGAGGGACACCTTTAGAGGTTAACGCTCTCGTGTTTAGCATCTTGATTAAGACCTTATAAAAGTCTAACTACAAACGATTTTGTCAAAATCTTACAAGAGGAAAAGCATTGTGATAACAGGGTGATAATTAAGTATTCGTGGTGTCCAGCGGTCCTTGAATATCCTTGGACTATACTGGAATTTTATGTTCTGGAAAATTCCTGGAAAATCTCTGATATTTCAGGGATTGCTTGGAATTTATCATTCTTTCATTCTAAAAAAAATCAGAGCGTGAAAAAAGAAAAAAATAATAAGAAGAAAAGTTGTATCTAAGTTGTATCTAAATTCTCTCTTAAAGATGCAATAGAAAATGAGAAACTTGAATTTAATAGAACATAGTAGAAAAATTGTTTGCGTTGACGGAATGTTTGCTTGATATTATTTATAAAGCAATACATAAGATCGTTCCAAATTTGTTAGCGTTTTAATTCATTCGTATAGAATCCTAGTTTAAATACAAAGCATATAATATTATGCAAATCGATAAGATCAATTCTGGAAAAACAGAATTTTTACCTAGAATGTACTTGGAATTATTCTTGAACTGACTAGACTAACTAGATTTTGCTGGACAATTAAAGGATTGTTTACACAAATTCAAAACGAAAACTTTATATAACTATAGGGTAACTATCCCTATTAATGTGCCTTTTAGCCAACTTGCTTATTACTGAATTAATTATTAAATATTGTAGCTTTAATTTTATCTGCTTGCAATCAATATTGGTTTTTCAACTATTTCTTTTTCTTATAATATTTCTTTAATCTAAAAAATGTTAATACTTTATAATGTTTTTGATAAAAATAAAAAACATGTTTTTGTCCCTATCAGTGAGTTTTCCAAGCGACGATGGCCTTATTAATGTGCTCCCAATTTGTATGCCTATCCTCATTTGACTCATTTTAATATATAATTACTAAAACAGGTAATAAATTTAAACTAATTGTTTAAGTTAATATTACATAAATCATTATTTCAATTTATTTCAATATACACTTATAACACAACATAGCTTCAATATAAGGCACATTAATAGGGACAAGCTTGAAATCTTGTACGTATTCACTGGATTCACATAAATTCTTCATATCTTTTGAAAAATATTTAAAATACTTTAATACTCAAAAAATAAAATATTATCTTCGGTATCGTATGCATTAATAATTTAACTTAACAAGAAAAAATATTTGTTCTTATTTATTTGTGCTAGTTTTCTTTATGACTTATCGAAATACAAAAGTACACTAATAGGGACAGGCACAGTAATTGGGACAATTATGTCAATTTATAATTAATAATTAATAGTTATTACTTGTCAACTTACTTTCTCTTTCACGATACTGAAATTTAAATAGCGTCTTCTCTCACTATCGTCGTATTATTACGTTTATTTACATTGAACTAATAATATAAGGTTGCTAGGAACAGCGATCTTCCTATTCTATTTATATCGTTGAATTATCGCACCTTGAATATTATTAATTTAACTGTAAATTTAACTATATGATTTGTAGTTTTTTATCGAATTTTTTCAGATTTTTAATTTATGCAACCATATTTTTTTTCCTTGGAATAAAGAAAGATTGATTACGAGCGTATCGCAATGCATTTTATATTATATATTGCATTATTATACAAGATATTACAGGTTTTATGACGTTTTTAACGTTATCAAATGGGAAAGGTTTACAGAAACCACTTCATAATAAATTCGTATAAAATCGTGATTGAAACATTATATTTTTGAAAAAATTATTTTGTATTAATTTTATTCGAGATTTATTCCGAAGAATAAATGTAAATAAAAAAAGGTTAAAAGGCATAAGAAAAAGGTTTTTTGCCAAACGCTATGATCTGAAATGAGTTTTTTCGCAGGCCGTGCTGTTAGGTAATATTCAACGGACCTTCCCTAACTGCCACCTCGGGATAGCTCCGGAAGCGATAAATGACGTCATATAGTTATGTCTTGGATTACTATCGGTGATCGATGACAAAAGAAGAGATACGAGATTCGATACGAATTGGAACGCAAGGCAACGACCATGACGTCGTTAATTGCTTGTGACAGGACAGTCGAAATCCGACCAGGAAAACTTGCGACTAAACGGAACGTGAAAGACTTAGGCTAATTCTACAATGTGCTCTTTGTTTCCTGTTTCTTTCTGTCTGTCTCTCATCTTTTTGGTCAATAAGATAAGTGACAAGAGTAGAATTAGACTTAGGCCCAGTTCCAATAACTCAAGGTTAACTTTTAACCGAGGTTCAACTTATTCATTGTCCTTTCCAATTCTAGAAGATTGGAAAGAGATGAAAAACAAGTGCCATCTCGACTAACTCCGAGTTCATTGAAATTGGCCAATCGCATCAATAAGTAAAATAACAAATGCAATTGGTCAAACTAACTGTCGATTAAAGTTAATCGGAGTTGGTCGAAGTGGTTCTAGGGAGTGCGGAAACATATTCGATGTTTGATCAAGTGACGCGATAGCGTCTCACTTCAAGTGTTAGATACATTTTTCATGAGTACATTCTAAAAAAATGTTGGTGTGGTTAAACGTTATATACGTGCTTTTCAGTAAGAGACTTAGGTGACACAGTGAATCATTACAACCTAAAGCCTAATTTACAATATGCTGTTTGTTCTCTCCTGTTTCTTGCTTTTTATCACTTTTTACTTTTTACCTTTTTGCCTCTTACTCAATTTCTTCGTTTTTTGTCATGAGATAAAAGTTGACAAACTTAAAAAAAAAAAACAAGGAATATATTATAAAAGAAACGATTATCAATAAAACGGTCACAAAGAAAAAAAATGCATAAAGGAAAGAGCAAAAAAACAGGAAGCAAAGAACATAGAGAAAAGTTTCTTTAAGTTAAATAAATTTATTGGAATAGTCCAACCAAATGGATGTTCAAATTAAAAATGTGATTATATGCATTAAAACTAAACTTTTTAATTAAACAAAATATGTTTCATTTAAAATTAAATTTGTTTTCAATGAAACAAATGTAAATAAAACTCTCGAATCCAAACAAATCTTTTTCTCTGTGAACACATTGTAAGATTTATTGTTTGCCAACGTTAAACAAAGATGGAATGATTTTTATGTTACGCTGTGTTTCTTATTGGAAAGTATCATGTTATTTCCTGTTCCTATTGCCTGCAGTTTTTAATTAGGCATTAATTATACTTAAGCTTTAGTTATACTTTATTAAATATCAAAAATAATAATTAATATTCAAAATTATTATTTTTATCTTTGATAGAAGCTTCAAAGCGCTGCACGAAATTAGGTATGTCTTGAACGGTTGATCCTCGCGGAAAACACGAAACACTAACAACAAGCTCCTCTTTCACCTCGGATACTAAGTTTTTTATCAAAATGATAACTGGTACTGGTGGCATAATGAAATTACGTGTAATATAGGAACGTGTATCTTATTCCGCGCAAAACGAAATTCCAGGCTGTGTTTGTAAACTTCGAAATTTTTCGAAAGACGAAGCAGGAAAGAAGGGAAGATCAATCTTTTGTTTCTACCGATATATTAGATGCGCAACTAAGTTCTCGCTGTTATTTTGATGGAAATGCCATCAAAATAACAGCGAGAACTTAGTTGCGCACCTAATAGATTAATTTTAATCTCGGTTTGACTTACTTGTTGTCTTTTTCTATATACAGAAAAAAATTTCTATATACAGAAAAATATATAGTATATATATATAATATACAATATACGCAAATAAATAATTATTTGTTTCAACATACCGAGAATGAATATATATACTAATATATATATATATAATATATATATATATATTATATAGATATACTTATGATATATATACTAAATTTTAATAAATATTTATTTAAATAGTGTCAACTAAACATTTACTTACAGTAAATAAATATTTATCCGAAAAAGAAATGGTAGTTAAATTAATGGTTCTTGTATCAAATAAATATATATCTTTGTATTTGTTAGTAATTATTTAATTGGCACTATTCAAACAAATGATTTATTAAAATTTAGTACATTTTTTTAATAAAGTATTTCAAACGTTCGTATATCCTGTTCATATATTCATAAATCTGTCATAACACTGAGAAAAAAATGGTTGGAATAAACATAATTTAACTATAATTTATAGTCATTTTTTGGGACATAAATTTATAACTGTTTTGACTATATGAATTATAGTAACCTGTACACTACATTATGATCACAACGACGATAATATGTATATTTATTCAATTACATTGTATGGTTATCTTACACATAAATCATATTTGAATATAGTAGTAAATTGTAGTATAAAATATTGTAACAAACATAATTAAAAGTACATAGAATCATACATCTATTACTACTAAGATTTGGAAATTGGTAGCAAAGTAGACTATTAGTAGATGATTATTGCGAAATCATATGACAAATATAACTAAATTATTAATTAAATTATTATTATTTTAAACGAAATAATTTGATAATTGTGATCAAACAATTCTTTTTATGTAATAAAAAAATTTATCCGGTTATATCCTAATGGAAAAAAAAATTTTGTTATTATTTTTATTTTTCCATTTCAATTTATTATTTACTGTTTTGCATACCTATATTCTATCTTATTAACTATAAGTAATTATTAAAAAACGACCTGCGATCTACGACCTATGATCCTTAGAACGGTAGCCTACATTTACGCTGAGCTAATCGCTCGTGATCGAGACATTGTCAACGTTACTTACACTTTCTACTGTAACCATTCTTAATTTCATGGCTCTGCTGCCATATTATTATTATAATATTTGAGGAGTTTACATAAAAAAAGAAACGAAATAATACCCTGGTATTTATTAATAGTTAGGAAATGATAATTACAAAGCGATTGTCCTCAGTCTCGAGAGATCGTCCGACCGTGGCATGTTTCGTCTCGTTGCGATCTGAGTGTTGCGTGTTTTATTTTTAGCATGTGTGACCGGCTTTGACTGTAATATAATTCTTATTCCTGTAGTTTTTTTTTTAAGGGAAATGTTAAATTATTATTTATGTAACTATGGTCAAATATACTATTGCTACACGGAAAAAAATATTTGGTTGAATTAACTGGAATTGTGGTGAACGATCCAAAATTCTAGTTAGGCTTATTAGATTTCTGGTTAAATTTAGATTGATAGAAGGTTAGATTCTATTAGGTGTTGGAATTAATTCGTAGCGTTTTTTAATGAAAGAATGTTATTTATTTCACATGAGCATTAAAAAATACATTAATGAAAGTACTTCCCATCACTTGTAAAACGCTACGAATTAATTCCAACACCTAATAGTTATTTCAACTAGAATTCTGGTAGATTTTGAAATTGGTTATTTTAATCAGAAATCTGATAGATTTAACCAAAAATTTAGTAACTCAACTAGAATTTTGGGTCTTTCATATTTTCCATCACAATTTCACTTAATTCAATCAAATCTGTTTTTTCCGTGTATAGTATTGCCAAACATTTAGTGCAAATAATTACTTTCACAATTATTTTCTTTTTAATTTTTATAATTTACTTTGACTATTAATTTTCTTTTTAATTTTTATATGTATAGTAAATTTGACCAATTAAATTTGTAGCTAGAAATACAGTTAAATGTGCTATTAATATAGTTACATTATTTGAAAATGACAGCAGATTTTTCCATTTTTAAAAATATATTTTTTATATATTGTTACCAATAGTAATTGAATATTGAAAAAATGGTTATATTCATTATAATTATGATTGCAATTATCACATAAAAATTTTATATTTTACTATATTAATATTTGAAATTATCACAATTTATAGTACAATTTTTGTACGGTTCATGAAACTACAATATATATATATATATATATAAAGTTATTGTTATTAACATTATAGCAATAATAACTATAAAAATGATGCTCCTAACCATAATTATTTTACTATGCAATTATAGTTACAAATACGATACTTTTTTTCAGTGAAATTCATCACAAGCATAAATTTATTCAAAATATATTTTGAAGTTTAATAGGTTTAATACTTCAATTAAGATTATTAAATTAAAGCAAATTCCATTTGCTTGTTATATAAAATCGCTTCTTTAAAAAAAAATAAATTCTTGTTTTGAGTAAAGAAGATTGATTCTTCTTTCTCTTCTCCTGCCTTATCTTTCGAGAAATTTCGAAGTTTAACACAGTCTGGAATTTCATTTCGCGCGGAATAAGACAAACATTCCTATAATAATGTAATTTCATTACACCATCAGTACATAATGCACTGAGAGAAAAATGTCGAAATATTGCGAAGCAAATGTTACTTACGAAATTTGATTGTAATGACAAAATATACAATACATTTCTGTGAACTGTATCTCATTAATTGCAAAAAATTAAAATAGATGACTTATTTGCTATAGGAATAAAATGTTATTTCACCCGTATAATAAATATATCTATCACAAATATATCTTTAAGTATCTTTTTCTCATTGTGATTTTTTTTCCAAAATTTACAATAAATATCATATAAGATTATTAATAAATATTACACAAAAAATATTCTTATTGTCAGTTAAAGATTACTTAAAAGAAAACAATAAATAAATAAATTGAGTAATCACTTTTCTTAGTAACAGAATGATATTTTTCTGTCTGTACTTTTAAAAATTTGAAAAAGATAAAGAGCAGATCAAACCGAGATTAAAGTTAATCTACACATTAATAGAAATGAACACGAGTGTGTGTTCTATTTCTCTCTCTCTCTCTCTCTCTCACGGACGACACGGCCGAGACGTTTCGAGAGTCGACAATTTAGTTGAAGTCAACAGTCGCGAAGTTCCGCGCTTCCGGATGACGACGACGACGACGACGACGACGACGACGACGAGAGACGACAACGGCACAACGAGCGATAAGTATCTCTGATTTTCTCGAGTGACGCAGCCACTTTCGTGCTCGGGGTCTCGAAAGTAGGAACGAAAGAGTCTCGAAAGCTAAGTCGCACTGTTTGTAAATCGTGAAACTCCTCGCAATCGCGAGCAGTAAATTCCCTCATCGACGTTGCCATCGTTATCATCGTCGACCGCTTTGTACGTCATCTCGCGCTCTCCTTCCTCCTTCTCGACTTTCGCGAATCATCGCGATTATCACGATTCTTGTTGAATCGGGATGAGGTTCTTCTGCAGGTTCTGAAGTCATGCGCTTATTTCGTATCCGATAAATGCGTTTCACATTTATTCTCACATTTTGCTGTTTCGGCTGAATTTTACGACTCGAATCTTGCCTTGAATTGCGAATCTTCGAAATTCATAATTTGAGATGTCGAATGCTTCATCAAAATATTTCTTTTAATAGCCGCGAGGCCATCAGTAATTTTTCGTGTAATAAAACGGGGAAATTATCAGTCGTCAAGGATACTTTACGTGTCATTAATTAACGTTAAATTAATGTGATTTTTTTATGAAAGCTGTTTCACGAAATGCTCGCGATCACTCGTGTCATGGTAGATTTACGAAATTGTAGAGAAAATCAATGCAAAATTACAATTTTAACACATCGGCTTTGACGTTGATTAGAACTGTGATGTAAATTTTCTTTCTATGGAACAAAAATGATATATGGATGAATAGGAAGAATTATTAATGAATGAAATTTAACCTTCGGCATGCAAAGCTGAAAAACCCGTTTCTTATTCTTAATTCTTCTTTATATATGGATATTAAATATTTTTTATCCTTGATTATTATGACGTATTACGGGACGAGGTGTTACATTCACAATTCTGAGATGTCTACTTTTGCCAATATAAATTAACTTTAGTTTCGTCCAACTTACTCTGCATCTTTTTCTACTTCTAAGAATTAGAGGAAGATTAAGTGTAAGTTGAAGTCTGAGACACTGTTGAAATGGAACAGGAAATAATAGATTTCAATCTAAAACTTTGGATCGCTCAGCAAAATATTAGATGCGCAACTAAGTTCTCGCTGTTATTTTGATGAAAATGCCATCAAAATAACAGCGAGAACTTAGTTGCGCACCTAATATATTTTTCCATGCAGGGACAAAAGGATTTTGCCGAAAGATCTAAACTTTTACTGGATTTAGATCTGAAAATAAATTTGTTGGAAATTAAAAAAAATGATGAACCGCGCAACAAAAAATGTTTTTATTCTAGCAACCAGTCTGAATTTGATCAAATGACCAGGTCCTGCAATCGAGGATTAAAGTTAATCTACATTGGTGGGATTAAACGGGTATGAAGTGCCTCATAACTCCGAATTTGTCTTTCTAATCGTACAACTGTCTTCCTCTGATCCGCTTCACCGAATTACTTTTGTCGTAATAGAGTTCCTTTGGGTCTCAAGGCCGCAAGGTCATTGACAGCCTGGTTTCAGACTTGGTTTCGAACCCGACTCGGTAGCAACAGTTAGTCGTCTGCATGTTAATCGCCATCGTTTAACTGTAAATGATCATTTTAATTTTTATTATTCCGTGTCAGTTATTTGCGTTCCGTCGTCATCGTCCCTATTCTGTAGCAAGAAATTAAATGTTGACCGCTATAGTTAATCATCGCATATCCGATTCTGCTGATCATCTTAATTCTGAAATTAGCAACTTTCGATGAACCGCTTTCATGCATATCTGATTTCTTTTCACCATTCCTCGATTGATTTATATTGGCAGAGGCTGACGGTCTTGGGGATTCTATTCGCGAAGAGTTTTTGCATTTTTCTGCTAGCTCTTTAGCATTTTTAATCAGAAGTAAGAATTATTTTTTGCTGCGATTATCAGAACGAGCAATAATTTCTGCAATATTAATTTTGGTTTCTTTGCTATTAATAGATACAATCTCGGAGATTAAAATAAACCAGGATATTTATTGGTAGTCTCTAAATCTGAATTGGATAGTCATTAATTAATCCAGTGACATACTTGGCTCTGAATAATTAATGAAGTTTAATTAAAAAAGGAAGAATATTTGAGCATTATATATTAAAATACTGATATTTGCATGTTAATTTCAATTTCCTAATATTACATTCACTGAATTTATTCACTAAAACAAGATTAGTTAGATCACATAATAAAGATTAGATAGGTCAGAGATTTCTCACATTTTATTCACTGTTTCAGATTTAGAGAGTACCTGAAAAAATGGGAAAAATTTGAAAAACTTGGAATTGATTTTCTAAAAATAATAAGAATGACGCCTGACCTTCTTGGAATATTCCATCATTCTTAGATTTACAAATAACTATCCGCCAAAGTCTTTAACGATTTTTTTTGGTATGACGATAACGATAAATTGATTAATATGCCCCACTGATTCATTCGAAGGTTCTAAAAATAGAAGAAAAAAAAATATCTCATAACATTTCCTCATTCTTGGATTTATAAATATAATTAGCATTCAAGCGTGTAACGATTTCTCGGATTGAAACAATAAACAGCTTAAATTGCCCATAATTATCGCAGCGTAATTATACGAAATTATTCGATAATGCACATCATTGATAACCGGCTCGTCGGTCGTCGATGAATAGCTCGAATTGCTGCGGCGAATTGCCGAAATCTGAAAGACGTGTATTCTGTCTGATCGCAGGAACATGATGGTACTACGTGTCCACGGCGACGACTTGATGTTCGGCGGCGGCAGCGGCGTGATAACGCATTCGCCGCGCATACCGCAAATGGAGATGATGAAGGTCCACATTCCCTTCACCTTCAAGCTTCATGAGAGCTTCAAGAGCACGTACGCTGGTAAGTCCTCCGCCTTTTACGCCTCTTTACACGTCACTCCGAGTCTGATCCTCCATGTCCTCGCGCGTTATGAGTCCTCGGCTGGGTCAACCGCAGCAAGACTCTACCTCGTGATTTATAACTGTTTGCTTAGCGCGGCGTGTCGCAAGATCTCTACCTCTTGTAACAGATTTCTTATGCTTGTGTTTTCTTAATGTTACGGCGACTCACGTTTCGCCTGGAAACCTGGAGACGTATAGGAAGAGCGACGTTTACAGGTGAAAAAATATATTATATATGTGACGAGGAAATGAGAAACTCGATTTCCACTTTGCTCTCTTCTGCCGGTATATCTCTCTCTAGGAAGCATTGAAAGAAAATTTAACACAGACTTGCCATAAAATTGGAAATCGAGCTGCAAAATTTTCATTCTTAGCTTCAAAAAAGTTTAAATTGTTAGGTGTTGGAATTAATTCGTAGCGTTTTTTAATGAAAGAATGTTATTTATTTCACATGAGCATTAAAAAATACATTAATGAAAGTACTTCCCATCACTTGTAAAACGCTACGAATTAATTCCAACACCTAATATGTATATATTGGCACATTTAATTGCTTCCTCAAGAAAATATTTCCAAATCAAGATGAAAGTACAAAAAAATGTCAAAATATTATTAAAAGCAGGGAAAATCGTGAAATTGTATCTGAATATCAGAGAAAGTTACTTGGAGCTTCTCTTTCAGGAATTTGTGACAACTATGTAAAAATCACAAAGCGTCGTCGGATAATAAACTCCGAAAAAGAGTTTTTGTTCCGCATTCTGCGTTAAAAAGGGAAATCGTTCTGCTATCATAACACTCGCGTTTCCAAATCTTATTCGCCACGATCCTTCATACGCACGATATTTCGTCACATTGCGCAATCATGGCGTGACGGCGAAAATAAATAAAAAAAATCTTAACTCTCTATAATTGGGCAATGAGAGGCTAGGAAATTTTTAGCAAAAGAATAAATTCTCTTTCGGCATAGGTGAAGGTTGGTGGATGCGGGCGACCGCGGGCGAGTCCGGCTGTACAGATCGCGAGTTGGAAAGAGACCACGAAGAGACGACGGAATAGCGAGTTCTTCGGCCCGGTCGGAAAGTGGGTTATCTCGATAGTGCGCGAGAAAAAGACGAGAGCGTTGGGTGTAATTGGCATGCCAGGTGAAGCCAGGACAGCGACGGCGGAGGCGCACCGGCGCTGAATTACGAAACGCGCCACCTTGACCGCACCGTTGTCGCAGTCGGGTCACTGCGAGTGGCTTGACTTTTATCGGCTGTTATTAATCGCGTCCTTTACCGAGGAGAGCCCGCCCCGTTCTCGATCCCCTGTTCTCTCGAATTTTTCCTTCTTCTTCTTCTTCTTCTGACCAAAGGAATACTGTTGCATAATTGGCGTCAGAAATATCTTGGCACTATGCGTTTTTAGCCACTTTCTGCTCGATCCGGGATATTTAATTCAATTCAATTGTGTATTTATAGAATTATACCTGAGATATACTAAGAATACTGTTAAGTTTGTAGTAGGATAGTCAGGTTATACCTAATTTGAATTATTTTTTATCATTTCTATACACAGAAAAATATACGCCGTTATTTTAATTGGAGATAATCTAGGAGGATGGTATTAATGAAACAAATATAGTTTTATTAAATTTAATTAATTATAAATCAAGAACATGGCGTGTTGGTTTCATTATTAATAGTGTTGTTGCATTAACAAAATTATTTTCAATAATGCTGTTGATGTAGCATCATTTTTTATCAGTATGTGCATGTAAAAAATCTATTATAAATTTATTAGAAGTATTCAAAATATAAGCCTACTAAATTTAATACCTTGATTAAAATTATTAAATTAAAACAAATTCGATTTGCTTATTATATATGTATAAAATTGCTTCTCCGATCAATTTTATAACATTAAAAAAAATAAATAAATAAATTCTTATATATTTTGAATACAAAATAAAGTTTTTCTAAAATTTATAATAGATATATTTTAAAATATTTTTCTGAGTGTATACGAAAAGAACGGTTTTGCTGAAGCATTTAAAGGTTTAACTAGATGCAAATCTAAAAATAATTTAGATTTATGAAGATAATTATGTAAGACGAACTGGTTGTTAGAACATCAGAACTTTTTACAGCATTGCTCATTACGCTTGAATTTCCTTACATAATTATTTTGACGGTCGAACGAAATTATTTTTAGATCTGTATCTACCTTTCGAAATATTTCAGCAAATTTTGAAATACTTTAACAAAATCGTTCTTTTCTTGTATATAAAATATTCGAAATATTCGCATTTCGAAACACAGCTTTCCATTAATGCATCCTTTCCTTCGCCCGAGTTGCAAGATCTTAATTTTTTGTCCCTTTCTCTTTCGTCCTTCTTTGTATTGAAAAATGAAAGGAATAACAATTTAGGTCAAATTGTATTGATAGAGTTAATTTGGGATTAATACTAGTGGAATTTACTGGATCTTATTGTGCAACGCTCTGAATCAAATTATGCGGAGTTGTAAAAAAAAAAAAAAAAAAAAGAAAAAAAAAAAAAACGGAAACCTGAGACTGTCGGAAAGAACACTTCGTGTAACCCTCACGGTCACTCACGAGAGCAGAATACGAAAACGTTGATCGCCCTTGATTCGTATAAGACGAAGCTTGATATATTCTGTAGAAGCATCGATATTCAGTGTTTAAAGCACACAAATGTAGATATATATATATATATTGTATAAATAAACAAAGTTATCGATTCCGTTTCGAGTGAGTGATCCGTATGTATACTTTTATCAATAAACGCGTGCATTTATTTTTGAGATTTTTTTGTGATATATGTAAAGTAATGTACTACAAATACATGCATTACGATAAGAGTGAAGTGTGAACGAAAACCGGTATCTGAGATACGAATACCGAAGTAATTTCAGCCGCAATTGTGCGTCACTGTCTTTTTTTAAATCGTAATATAAAACCTTTGATTATAAAATATTAAAACTTGCGATATTATCTCGATATTACTGTTATTATGTCATTGAATTGACCGATTACAAAATAAGACAGATTCGAAGTGTATTTTCAATGTGTGTTTCTCACTGAAAGGAATTACGAGAAATAATTTTTCTTCGTATGATTTCTTCTGTTAGAGATGCATCAGAAATATGCTGCAAATTCGATTGATTTAGCAACATTTCTCTCGAGAGGAGAAATAATAGTATTTGATAATAGTAATAATAATGTTAATCAGAATCATAATAATGACTTGCATACATTTAGAAATTATAATTGAGCAATGTCTAAAGTTATAAAAGAAGAAGAAAGAAAAGAAAAAATATTACAAAATCATAATTCCAAAAAATTATCGGTATTTCGTACCATTTTGCAGTAATCGATTTTTATATTAAATTAAAGAACACATGCATATATACAGGGTGGCACAAATAAAGTTATATAAACTAATATATGTCATATACGTCATAATATATCTCAGGAATCACAATTTAATTTTTGGAATTTTTTCAAAGAGGCGACTGGGGATGGGTAACTTTCAAATGTTTCAAGTTTCCATATTCAGTAAAGTAAAATTTCCATATTCTATGAAAAACGTAATACATACATACAAAATGTTTATTTCTTATTACTTGCACTCCATTGAAGTTATTATTGTTATATACTATTATCAATTTTATTTAAATTATTAAATCGTTTTAAAACACACACACACACACACACACACACACACACCATAAATATTTCAAAAACAAAAATTTAACATTCATGAAGTTTCATGCAAATCTGTACAGAATTTAATGGAAAATGTACTAAATTTTATGAAAAGTACACTAAATTTCATACATATGAGCATAAATATACTTACATGTAATGTCATTAAATCACTGAAATTTCTGGTTGAAAATGGATGAATTTTTTGGTTTTAAAAAATTTATTAGAATTCTGATTGAGATAACCCGAATTCTGGTTGATACAATATTTGTGATAAAATCTACTAGAATTCTTATTTGTATCACAATAATTATATAGTTATACAGTTAGCTTAACTAGTAGATTTAATCAGAAAATTTTGATTCGTTCATTTTCCACCAGAATTACTAAGACACTAGATATATAGGTATTTCTATCCGCCATCTTGGTTCCTCTTGATTAATAGGTTACGTTTAGTGACAAAGATAAATGTTAAGAAGAGCCCAAATTTTGATAAAAATACATTGAATCGATGCGTTTTTTGCGCAAAAATAAAGATTTGACAAGAAAAAAGTATCGCTCTGTTCCGCGAATCGAAATATTAAATCGATTCGAAATATATTTTTATTAAAATTTCAGGTGAGCGGGCTCTTTTTACATTTACTTCTGTCACTAATCGTACCATAACAATCAAGTAAAGTCAAAATGGTGGATAGGAATACCTACATATCTACTGTCTTAGAATTACTTAATTCAATCAGATCATTTTTCTCGGTGATTAAATTTAACTTATTTTTGTGTAAAACTTAAAAGTACATATTGAATTTTATTTTATTTTTTCTGCACATTTTAACAGTGCATATTATTGGTACAGACACGAGTACTAGATATCCCACCTTTTCAGATGAATTGGTATACCGGCCAGTCTCTCCCCCCCTGCTCGACATGGCGAATATACGGGCACGTTCCTCGAGACCGAGTCGCCGGCTTGCAGCGCAGGTTACGCAAGTTGCGTAATTGCGTGCGCGTGTCGCAATTGCGGGCCCCCAAGATGTCCTCTCGTGCGCGCGCATGATCCAATCGCGATTGCCGCCTTTCGCAATTCGCGCGAGCGAACGAGCGAGCGTTCCTCGTGCCGTGTCTCCCGATATTCCCCCCCTCCTCCCTCCCCCCTTCCCCCCGAGATCGAGATCCGAAACGGATCGGTCACTCGCGATTTCGTCCATTGCCGCCGTTATTTATGAAACAAACCGGTGCTCGCCGGTGTTAACATTGACATTAAAGCCATCCTCTTCCAGTCTTGCGCAAAAATCACTGGGGGACAGATTCGCGGGTGCTCGAAATTTACGCGATTGACGGACTCGTGCCTGCCGATCGCGTAAATCATTCGCGCCTCGCATTCGAATTGCATGTTTGCGCGCGCTAATTAACGCGACGCCTGATCGGGAAAGTTAGATTTGTACATTATTATACGCGTATTATTACGGCGTAACGCGGTCTATTTGCATCGTTAATGCGGAACGGAACGGAACGGAAAGAAACATTGGAAGAGCAATTTTGCCGAAGAATCTAAAAGTTTAGCTAAATACAGCTCGGAAAAATAGTTTAAGTATGACGACGAAATTGGTTGCAAGAATGTCAAAATGTTTTCAGTATATACTTAAGATTTTCTGCAAAATTATCTTCAGGTCTGTATCTATCAAATTTTTAGATTCTTCAGCAAAATTGCTTTTTCAGTAAAGGGATTACAATGCACGTTTACACTGAGGGAAAAATGTACTCAATTTTAATAGAGAATTCTTGTGTAGACATCTCATTCAACACTTAAGTTTTTAACATTCGATTTCAACGGACTCTACATTTTTTTCTATGGACTTAACACGGTTCTCTGACCGATGAATTAATTTTTATCGTAATAATCGATGTATTCACGTTTTTTACTTATTTATGTATACTACAAGTTGTTAACGTTTGACATCTCTTATTACAATTATTGGCTTAATCGTTGTTTCCCTCTCACTTGTTATATAAAATAATTTTCGGATAGATTTCGGAATTACATCTAATATTGCTCCTTTCTGACCGTTTTTCTTTTAAATTTTTGCTTAATAAATAATTGTTTAAATAATAATATAACATTTATTTATGGTAAATAAATATTTGCTAAATAAAAAGTGTAACAGTTAAATCAAATTAATGGCTCTTGTACTAAATAAATAATATATGAACAATTATAAATCGAAATTATATAAGAATAATGATGAGAATAAATCAATTAATAGAAATAATTCTGTTTTCGGTCAAAGCGAGTCTTAGTATTTAATAATACTAAATAAATGCAAATATATGTATTATCTCAGTTTTATAAATCGATAAATACGGTTTATCGGACTTGAAATGCAATCACAACTAAAGTTGAAATTAACATCTTAAATTGATCATTCATTTAATGATGCTAATAAGTATCTTAGATAAATAATTTATCTTAGAAACTTATAAATAATTTATCGCAAAAAATATTACTTCATAAATGAATATAAATATGTTTACATTTAATAAATATTCAACTGGCGCTATTCAAACAAAGTAATTAAAATTTAGTATATTTTTCTCTCCAGTATATACTGGAAAAATTTCAGGTTAAAAATGAATGAATTAATGTAGATTCTGATTGCATATAAATCCGAATTCTAGTCGAGATAACCCAAATGTCCAATTACGATCGGAATTCTGATTTATATAATCGGAATCGATATGTATATATTGATTCATTCATTTCCAACCAGACATTTTTTCAGCATATAATATTTTAAAACGCAATGGCGATCGTAATGGTACTTTAATTCGACGGTATTTCTCTTTCTAATTCCTTCGTCATTTTATGCTAACATTATCGCAATTGGAAAAAAAACACTATCGATGACATTTGTGATAAATTGCCTCGAGTGACTAACGAGATATGCTTAATAGATATATCATAAAATTCTATTGCGATTTGTTGTGGCCATTTCTGTGAGACAATAAAATACTCTTGCGTGCAATAATTTTACTGCATTTTTTTCTTACATCATCGTGTGACCAGATCACGATAGCGTTTTATATTACTTTGTCATTATCGCGCGATGAAGATAATAGTAAATAGTACAAAAGCTGTAGTTGTAGATAGTAAGAAGAAAGTGGATATCTAAAAAAAAGAGTAAATAATCGTTCGAGTGAGTGGTTACCTCGATACTTCTTAAGTTAATCGGTTGATGGCCGATTTTGGACGTCATGAGTCATTCGCGAAACAAAAAGAATGCGACATTGAAATTCACGTGACACACAATTCCGTTCTTCCCGTGTAAGAAGGGTTTGCGCAACAATAGAGAGAAAACGAGACTGATGCATCAGGAACGATCACACGATGTTAATGTTGTTTAACTTATTTTTTATTTTTTATATTTTTCTGGTTCTTAGAACTAGAAAATGATCAGAAGTAAGTACATCGAAGTTAAAGTTAATTGCACTAAAATGCAATCTTTTCCCTTTCTTATATTGGGTCATTTAAAAAGTATCCGCGGTTTTTTCATTCAAAAATTGAACAAAAAACCGCGGATACTTTTTAAATGACCTAATATAATTATTTTTGCATTATTATAACGTTTTTTAAATGAGGAAAGTCAATAATCCTGCAAATGATTTTAATGATTGTGCGATTTAGCCACGAATTTCCTAAATTCCTTTGTTAACAATTCTCATTTAAAATATAATAACGCAAAAAAATTATGAAAAAATTACGTATATTCTCTAAATTTTTTGGAGTTGGAATTTCACTTTAAAGAACAAAATTGAACCAGTTTTGAAAAAGGGTAGCTCAATTTTCAATATTCGAGAGTGAAATTTTACTCTTCATAGTGACAATTCACTGTAAAAGTTTTAAACAGAGAAAGGGAAAACGTAGTTTATGATGTTGTAAAAAACTTAAAAATATTCTTCATAATTTCTGAGATATAAACCTTTATGTGGAAAGTGAAAACGATTTCGGCAATTTTAGCCTAATTGCACTCTCGCGCGAAGTTTCACAATTGAACCGGCAGATCGGAAGTTGACAATTCCATATTTACCTGCCCGATTGCGTATGAAACTGTCGGGTTTGGAAATATTTTGCTTTTACCAAGCGAAGATTTCCGTTAATATTGAGCGACATTACACAATTATTCGACAGAAATGTGTTTCAGTGATTGGGAAATCCAGTTTTGAATAAATTTACGGAAACATGAAGAAGTGCAACAAAGTTATTTCCTGTTCTGGTGATATCATGATTTTAAAGATGGCGCAATGCACAGAAATGGTTCGTGGCGTATAAGATCTTATCAACGCATCCCGTCGAAATTTTGCTCCTACTTTAAATCCTAGTTTTAAGAATATATGTATAGACTCTAGAAGTTTTAATCTTATGATTCATCTCCTACGTAGAGCCTCTAAATGGCAGTTATCGAAAAATACGTTACACTCATATGGATGTTAGAAACCAGATTTCAATATGCAAACACGATTGATGATTCTTAACTTTCTTTTCCGTTTTTAAAAACTTCCTTGAAATAAGATTAAACATTTCGCGTTCCGAGAAGAATGAGAAACATTATTAAATTGTCTCTATTCTGAAGTAATCTACATACGTCAGCACCACGATATCTTGTCCGTGTTTATAATAAAGAAAAAAGAAGTAGCGAGAAAATTGCAGAACGTGACATTTGGAGGCATTTAATATCATCCTATCTGTCAAGTTTAATTTATACGCAGTTAACGTTAGAGAACAAACGTAATGTCGTTCCCCTATTTTGTTCTTTTGTAATATTCATTTTTTAATTATATTCAAGTTAATGATATCACAAGTGATAATTTATTAACGTAAGTTTAACACTTTAAGTTTAAAACACTTATGAAATCATGAAGACAATTTACAAAATGGGAAAAATCTTTAAATTAAAAATCTTTTAATTTATATTCAAGTTAATGATATCGCAAATGATAATTTATTAATTTAACGTAAGTTTAACGTAAAACACTTACAAAATAATGAAGACAGTTTACAAAATGGGAAAAATCTTTAAAAGAGACATTATGTGACTATCTGAATGTGATGATGAGGTGAGTTTGTATCTATACTTTTACAGAATTTGAATTCTTCAGATTTATTTGGACTTCTCATGCTTGACTTTATAGAAAATTCTTAATGTATTGAGAAGTTTCTATTTATAAATACATATTCTTCTAGCAATACTTTTGCGTTGATCCTGTCCTTGTGAATATTTACTATCGGTTTACTAGCATCTTTTCCTTGATTTGCAAATATCTCTAGGGACACTTTAACCATTTTGAAATAACTAGAAAAATTCTTGACACACATTGAAAAACGTTTTCTAATGTGTGTCTTGCCGAACATTAACATACATTTAATTATATCCTGGTGAAAATGTAATCTTGATAAAAAACATTAAACGTCTATATTTTCTTCATTTATCTGAAATTCTTTTACCTGCATTGTTATCTATTAGTTACCGGCATTAAGTTTAAAGAGTGCTTGAAAGGGATTTACATCAAATATCATAAATCAATTTTTGAGCTATAAAACTTTAAATAATGATTAATGAGGTGCCTAATATTTTTGGCCAAGGCTGTAGTTATTCAAGTTCACTTATTTTCTCAAAATAGAAGAACAATACCTTAAGAATTAATTTAGGATATTATCTCGTTATTTACGAAATTTAAACTATGTTAAACCACGTTGACATAAAAAAACTTTGATGTATCTTGTAATAACTAAACATTAATTGTCAACAAGAAGATCGCATCAACCATGGCGATAATTGTTTTACAACTTCGATACCTATCTGAAAATAAATTAAAAATATTTACAAGAGATGATATTAATTACAATAGAATTTTAAGTAAGGTCTACGTTATCACCTTTGCCTTTACTGAGTACGTGTTAATTTGTAGATAGATACGTCCTTTCTTCCGGATTCTAAGTTTCCGTATAAATCTCAAGGCCAGAGGATTCTGAATCTCTTGACTCTTCTATCTCGAAGAGGAAAGATAAAAGAGGTGGGAGAGTAGAGGCGAGTTGCAGCAACAGTCGTGAAAAGAAGCTCGAAAATGTCGCATGTCCGAAAGATCAGATCGCGGATTACGAATGTGGGACGCACTTTCATGTTCCATGGTCATCCAGTCGGCCGAACTGGGTCCGATTTGCGCCTCCCTGTTTCTCACTTTCGTTTAATTGTTTGTGGCGCCGGCCACCCCGGTAAGGATGTGCGACAGGCGTATCGATACACGTATCATTACGCGAAAAAAAATCGATTTTTTGCAAAAATATCGGTTACAAATCGCCTTTGAACTTCGAAGACGCTCTCTAAATTTCTTGAGATAAAATCTCACTCCAAAAGAGTAAAATTACTGCCACTATTGAAAAGGAGTGACAATATTTGCACTCTTGAATAAGATTGACAGATTTTCACTTTTTTTTGGAATTGAAGATTCATTCCAAAAAGAAGTGAAAGTTCTTTCTTTGGAGCGAATCTCATTTCTCAAAGGAATGAAAATCTGTCAATCTGGTTCAAAAATGCAAATATTTTCACTATTTTTTAATAATAGCAGTACTTTTACTCTTTCGAAGTGAGATTTCACTCTTTTTAAGATTCACTCTAAAAAAGGTGTGAGGTTTCTTTCACTTGGAGTAAGTCTCACTCTGAAAGAGTGAAAACCTGTTACTTTGGTTCAAAAGTACAAATATTTTCACTATTTTTTAATACAATAATAGCAGTACTTTTACTCTTTCGAAGTGAGATTTCACTCTTTTTAAGATTCACTCTAAAAAAGGTGTGAGGTTTCTTTCACTTGAAATAAGTCTCACTCTGAAAGAGTGAAAATCTGTCACTCTGGTTCAAAAATGCAAATATTTTCACTATTTTTTAATAATAGCAGTATTTTTACTCTTTCGAAGTGAGATTTCACTCTTTTTAAGATTCACTCCAAAAAAGGTGTGAGGTTTCTTTCCTTTGGAGTAAGTCTCACTCTGAAAAAGTGAAAATCTGTCACTCTCGTTCAAAAATGCAAATATTTTCACTATTTTTTAATAATAGCAGTACTTTTACTCTTTTGAAGTGAGATTTCACTCTTTTTAAGATCATTCACTCTAAAAAAGGTGTGAAGTTTCTTTCACTTGGAGTAAGTCTCACTCTGAAAGAGTGAAAATCTGTCACTCTGGTTCAAAAATGCAAATATTTTCACTATTTTTTAATAATAGCAGTACTTTTACTCTTTTGAAGTGAGATTTCACTCTTTTTAAGATTCACTCCAAAAAAGGTGTGAGGTTTCTTTCACTTGGAATAAGTCTCACTCTGAAAGAGTGAAAAATCTGCCATTCTTGTTCAAGAGTGCAAACCTTTTTACTCTTCCAAGAAATTTAGAGAGTAAAAAATCGTTTTTTTTCCCCGATACATGTACTTTTACGTATTGCACATCCCTACCACCCGGTATAAGCGATGATACAGGCACACGTATAATCTGTAAGCTGCGCTCGTAAGAAAACCGAGGTGACGCGATATAAATGAGGGAACGTCACTTTTCAGTCACTTCTACGGCCGGCTGCAAAATTGTTCAATGCATTCTTTTCTGACTTCTCAGCCGCTTCTTGCTCGGTCATTAATTAGATAATTATTATGCGCAAAGTGCGTGTCTCTCGTGCATTATAACGTCTTTTAACAACAGCCGACAGTCTCTTGTCAGTCTCTTGTCAGTTTCTTGTCAGTTTCTCTTTAATTGAGAAAGAAAAGATTTTTCAAGGACTAAAGGAGGATGTTGTAAAAAGGAGTCGGTTCAGTCAAACAAAAGGTGTGAATAAAAGGAATAGTGTTTGCAGATTTTGACCTCTTGGATACGACGATAAAAGTTTTATCTAGGAGGTCAAATCTACAAAGAACACTATTATTCTTTTTATTTATAGCTTATTGTTCGTACAGAAATTGACCCCTTTTTGTTAACATCCTCCTCTCAACGACTCGAAACGTGACTCAAACCGCGTTTTTCGATGAGTTTTAAATGTAGTCCGACTTAATAAGGTCTCGGAAGTAAGTTATGAAATCGCGCGATAAACATCTAACCCAGTTCGCAGAAGTATGGAAATTTCGATGCGTTATTACTGTGTTTGCCGGCTGACTGTCGGTGAAAGGCCAGTTCGTGTAATTCGCGCACATTCGTGCACGATTCTATGCCGTCTAGATAAATTCACCAGTCGGCCATGGTTGTGATGTGGTTCGGATGCCGAAGGATCGAAGAAATGCGGTTCTTTCGTCGAATGAATTCGGCAATTTTGCAGTTTCGAGCGAAGCGCGTCTCTTCGGGAGTCCTTCGTCCTCGAGAAACCTGATGCTGGTCGCAGTCGCAGTCCAGGAGACCCGAGCTTTGTACAGCGGATAGACACGTAGACGCGGGTAGGTCAGCTCGATTATCGAATTCCATTACGTAATCGCAGACGATTGCGCCAGGCAGCGGCCGGCCTGCCCGAGTGCTCGCATGTTGCCGGTTGTTAGAATCGCGAACCAGTCTACCTCGACTCTCAGCTCACGAAAGCGTGTGTAAGGGATGGAATTTGTATACAAAGGAAAGTACGGCTTTGCTATCTAATTATTTAGCTGGATAATGATCTGAAAATAATTTTCTCGCATCGAAATAATAATGTGGGACGCTTAAGTGTTGACATGCTGTAAAAAGTTTCAACGTTCTCAATATATAGAGAAATTTATTGAATTTTAATACGTATTTCTTTAGATAGTGCTAAATATACATTTGCTTGCAGTAAAAAAATATATATATTCAATAAAAAAGTGATAGTTGAATTAAATTAATGATTTTTGTATGAAATAAATATATGTTTATATTTGGTAAATACTTATTTAGAGCTATCGGAACAAATATTTATTAAAATTTAGTATTTTTTCAATGCAGTAATCAGTTTGAACGTCTTACGTCAATATTTTCGTGTTCCAAACAAAATTATTTTCAGATCTGTGTTTACCTAAATGTTTACTTGAGCAAAACCGGAAAAATTAATGTTTAAAAACCAGCCAATAATAATCTAATTGAAAACAATCTTGTTAATTCAATGACAGTATAAAGGTTACAAAAACTTAAGACGTAAGCAGTAAGCAAATCAGCATGTTGGATTTGCTGCTGTTTACGTCTTATTGCTTTATGTTTTTTGTGTGCCACAGTTTTTTTTAATTAAATAAATAACATGTATCAAAGCATGACGTATTTGTTTCATTAATAGATTATCGACTAATGCTGTTAATACAGCATTTTTTTCTGAATATGTTTCTTCGTACTTGTTTCTTCGATAATTTTCTTACAAGAACATTGAAGCGTTAAGAAATGTTAGGTGACTGTCAAGTTGAGTTTATTCAATCAATTTAATTAGTTGACTAATTGAGATGAATGCTCGATGAGTAATCGGCTTCTACATACAGGACAGATATTAATTGCAAGCACTCTAAAAGATTTTAAAGGATGATTCCTTTCAAAACGAAACTGCTTAGTTTCAGAGATACAGGGAGTCAAAGTTGAAGGAAAAATTTCGTTTTTTTTCCAAAAATTTCGAAAATCACTTTGTGTATGTTTAAAATTTCATCAAAACGAGTGATTTCTGGTGATACTTATGGAAAAAATGACATTTTTTCTTCAATTTGATATCCTGTATCTTTGAAATTAAACCATTATGACATATGGAACTTTCGTTTTGTGTGAAAAATCATCTCTTAAAATCTTTTAGAATATTTATTGTTAATATCTATCCTGTATATATTATTCTGAATTCTCGTGAACTTCTAATCTGTCTCTATTCTTCATTCAGACTTTGATACTTCTTTTAACCTCCTCTCAATTTTTATTCAAGTTTACAAGTATACAAGTACAATAATTATATTAGGACTCTTGAATTTTAAACAATACAAAAAGAAATTATTTAGTAACAATCAATAATCAGATATTGGATTGATATCTTCTTTATTTTGAACGTTTCGACTCTCTTTGGAGAAGAAGTTGTCCTCCTCAGCAAGAATGATACAAGTATAATTAGCTCACATGTCCATAATGTTTAAGTCACTCGCAAATTGACAAAGATGCAGCTTTGTTAATCTGACATTTTTTAAAAAACAAATCTTATTAGAGTGATATATGCGTAAACAATTTAAATGACTTACCATCACGGAATATGAAGCATTGCGCTGAAGTTTTGCTGAACAAATTAAGTGACAACTGAGTGACACGTCGTATGTTCTACATGTGTGATCCTTATATTTGAGTTTTAACATTTCTACTTTTTAAGTTTTAATATGTTGCTGATTCTTATTAGCCTACTATATTTATTTTTTTGTATTGTTTATACAAGTAAAGGAGCTTTTTACTGTGAAAATCTCAAATTTTAAGAATTAAACGTCATCTTCGTCCGACTGAGAGGACAACCGGTATCGTAAATCCATGTGGGGGTATATTTTACGCCAAAACAAGGATATAATCAACCGGTACAATCGAAAAAATTATTCCCAGCTATAAATAGCAGTGGATCGCAGAGGGAACGTGCAAATTCGCACGTACGCCATTTACAACCGGATTCAGATAAAACGAATGAATAAGAAACATAAATGAACGAATTTTCTTCCATAGACGATGACCTTTAAAATCAATTTAGCTATTAAGGATAAACGATTATAAATATTTATATGAATGATGACAGTGATGAATGGAGGGAATGTTTTTTCCTGATCGGTTGAAGAATTCACAGATCAAACGAACAAGCGCGAACAAATATGAACGAACAACTTGCTTCAGTGAGATGTTTCGATGCGAAAGATATCGCAGGACAATTTGGCCCTGTTCTCGTCGAAGTTGCAAAAGTCACTAAATTTATGAAGTATCGTAAGTTTTTTATTTTTGCATTAGAATTCTCTTTCTCCCTTTTATCAAATATTAAGTACCTATTTCACTAAGTTTCAAAAGTGTACACAGTTCAGCTACAGAAAACAGATCTCAAGACGTGATCATTCCAAACTCACGTAATTATATAAATGTATTTTGTGAGGGAAAATATCAATTTTTTTATGTGTAATCAGTTTATTTATAAACAATGAAATATATACGAATATTTAATTTATGTATTCTTTGGTCTAATATGGATTTATTTGGCATTGAAATTTCAACGCCATAAAAGTAGTAGCATGTAAGTACAATTCAGAAAATAAAAATGCACTTCAATATATGACTACCGAGAGAGAAAATAAATTTTATAAGAAGTAAATATCTAGTTTCGACAAAAAATGCATAGAAAATTTTGCACAAGTTAAAATAGCTATACTTAAACGTATAGATGATAGCCATGTAGCGTGAAATATTTAAATCATTTTTTGAAATATGTATTTTAATAAAATATTTCAGAAATATTGTGTAAATGTTTGTAAAACATTGTTTTAAAATTTATCTTAAAATATTTCACAAAAATATTTTAGAAACATGATACAAATATAATTGTAAGAAAAGGAACTTAAAAAACTCTGATTTTCTAGATATATTTATATATTTTAGAAATTTTATGAAAAATTTCTGAAATATTTCAAATCTTGCGATGAAATATTTTGGAAATATTTTTGAAACATTTCACGTTGTATTAGGGTAGTCCAGAGAGTTCAGAAAGAATTCAAAAATACAGTAAATCAAGTAAGAGCTGATCGACCAACGAGGTGCTGCACCATTTCATCTTATTAGCCTTGAGATAGATTCGAATAATTTCGTACGATACATCTAAACCTTTCTGCTTCAATTTTGCTTGTCCTTGATGCAGGATTAAGCCAGGATTCCGCGAAAACAGATTCACTATTTTTTTATCGTCTTTTTTGTCCACTTTGCATATCGAGCCATGTTCCGGTAAATCGATATTTTTTGTCACATTATATCGCTACATCCACTTCTGTATGAATGATTTCGACTTTTTCATATATTTAGCAGCCGCTAATTGTAACATTTTTGGGTGAGTGCAGAGGAACACAGCTTCATAGCGTGATGCGTATTTTACTCGTGGCGCTTAATGTGATTCTCTTAAGAAAGTTCAATGACAACTGAATCTTCCTTGATAGTGCATCAAAGACAAAGGTGCTCTCTATGGATTCATGATAGATTTAGGGCGATATCTTTTATTAGCTTTGAATAAGGTCGACCACGATCTTACTTGACTTACTATAATTCAAATATATCTCGAAAACTAACGTGGTTCTAATATTAAAACATATAAAAAATAAGAGCATAAAAAACCACAGCACAAGTTATAGTTTGTGATATTTAATTATTATTACATTAATTAAAACATTAAACGTTTCGGCCACAATCTGGCCATCTTCAGTAATTCAATAATATTCTTAAAACGCAGAGTTACATCCAGTCGACTGTTGAATTTAATGTCAACTATTGTCAACTTATGTTTTACTATAATTCAGTTGTATATATTCTGAGTTCCTCCTTAGATGCAAAAAATTCTTTTTACAAGTTTTTAAAAAAATTCTTTTTGCTGAAAATGAATTCAGAATTGTTGACACAACTGAATTCTTTTTTAATTTTCTGTGTTATCTGGAAGTGCATTATGTGCACTATCTGCCAGTTTGGCATCAAATGCTGAAAAAAATGGATATATCATGGGATATACCTTATAAATCTAGCTTATTGTTTGGCCTGGCTCCTTTATACATATAAAAAGATCGCATAAATAACTCTCGGCCGGCTGATCATCGGGTCGACCTTGATCGATGCCGGCGATCGGCCAAGTATTATCGCCCAGTCACGTAGGCCGGGTAAGGAATTCTTTTTTTCCTTCCCTCTACATAATCGAAAGATATTTCGTATTTTAGTAACGATGTTTATCGATATTTTGACATAGATGTAATTATAATGTGTCGACGTTATTATTGATAGCAACGGGAAGAAAAGCTATTTAAGTTGAAAAGATTTTAAGTTTGACGCATCCCCTACCACTGTAACTCTCAAAATATGAAGGTGTGTTAAATATTACTTTAAAATAGCGCCCTCGCATTTTTTACATATATACTACCGATATTATCTGCATTACCGGATGTGCACCACGGCAAGGTTGCTAGATGGATTTCACATCATGTTTCTCTGCGTGTGTAAATTTCAGTAACGCGTGTTGCCTGAAAACTGAAATGATCGTAACGACTATAATATGTATTCATTCAAATAATTGCGTGGTAATCTTATATATAAATCATATTTACATATAGTGAATTTTACTATAAGATGTTGAAACTGCACATATAAAGTTATTGTTATATATTATTAATATTATATAGCAATAATAACTATAAAAATGATGTTCCTAATCATAATCATTTTACTATGCAATTATAGTCACAAATACGATATACTTTTCTCTCAATGTCCTTGCAGTCAATTCCTCATATTAATGCAGGTCCTAATTTCTTCCTGTGAAATGTCATTCCAGATTTATCCTAGAGCTTGTGATAGTCTCACCTGAGATCGAGGTTGTCTTGCCAAATCTCTTAATCTACGATCTAAAAGTCCAATTTCAAGCTTTAATTAAAAAAAAAAAAACGTTATTCTATGTAATTTTTCGTGAAGTTACCGTCAGTCAAAGTTGATTAATGTTTGCTCAAAATTTTCCTATGCCATAATTTTTTTGAGCAGTATATAAATTTGAAAATAATTTTGTTGGCTTGACTACCAAAGTAATTATATTAAAAACTAAAAAATGATGCGCATTGCTACACAAAATTTTGACATTCTAGCAATCAAGTTTTCAATCAAATTATTTTTAGATTTGTATCCAATGTTTTGAATCTTTTACCAAAATCGTTCTGTTCTTTCCACGTAATCTTTTTAAATAGGAAAATATAACATGAAAAGTATAAATACCATAGATTGGAAGATTTTGTTAAAATATCGAAGGCAAAAGGAGAAAAACCACATTTTGACATCCTTAAACTGAGATCAGATTAGAGATTGGATTAGGATTTAACCAATCAAAAGAAAGAAAACCAATCTCATGATTAGTGAACTTTACTTTGATTGGTTAAACTTCAATCTAATAACCTTAATCTCAGTGTCTAGTCTTTGATCACTTTAGAAAACGCAATATAATGGAACGAAACATAAAACATGTCTCGGATGCCAAGTCAATCGCAATCAGACTGATTGGCTTAACTTCCGAGATCGGTCCGTGCAGGAAATGGAAGCCTAAGAAATACATACAGGCAAGAAACGATTCCGAAGCAATTGGCCAATCGATTGTTTTTCACAAATTGCAGGAACATATTCCATAAATCAGGGCTTTCAATTTCCCTAAAACGCTCGGCAATGATCCCTTTTGATGATGGAGGACGCAAGGACGAGCGGATCGATTCTCACGCGCGCGTTCGAGATTTACTTCGCGACAGGCGAACGAAAGTGAAAGCTACCGGCGACAAGACGCGACGTTTGGCAAATCGAATCGAGTCATGGGAAGCTACCGCAACCTAGACTTCAATTCATCTTGCCTCAATGGAATTTAGAAGGGATAATCTCTCTCGTTCGAGAACGACGGTGCAATCGGTTCCGGCGTTTTAGTGGGTGTCGTCGCACGCTCTTTTCCTCTTTCTCTCTCTCTCTCTCTCTCTCTCTCTCTTACAATTAGATTGTTCTTTGCACGTACTATACACACATTCTCATACGATCATATTCTGTTATTTTCATTTTATTTTATTTCCATTTGAATTTTTCTTTTAATTTATTATTTTATTATTGCGAGAGAAAAGATGATTGCAGTTTGTCATAATTTAATTATAATTTATATAGTTACTTTTTTGAGATAAGTTTATTCATAGTCATCACTGCTTGAAAATGTTTAGTTAAAAAATTTCATAAATAGGTGAATTTAGAAAAATAGTTACATTCATTATAATTACGATTGCATTTACCGAATAAAAAATGTTTATTTACTTGTCATTTATGTCTTAATATTTTACTAATCGTAAGTATGAAATATTTAATATTTGTAATAAATGTTTAGAATTAAAATTTATATAATATATATAGTGTAATTTTTTCATGTTTAAGAGAATTAAAAATATATTGTTATTATTAACATTACAGCAGTAATAATCATATAATAAAAATGGAGCTCCTAACAATTATTTATCACTTTTCTATCAGTGTGTAAAGCTTTTAGGCCAAGTATTCCTATGTCAACGTTATAATCTTACATAGTACAATAATGTGTACTACTACTCTCGCGTATTAAGGAGCAAACTGCGCAAAATAAATAGCGCTTATTTCTTCCTTTTTTCTCCTTCACTCCTCTTGTTTTTTTCTCTTTTTCTCGCGAAATCATCGAATGATTAATGGACGAGAGCGGTAGTCATAGGGAAGTGTGACACGACCTGGAAACCCCTTTGGTTCCCTTACGCAGTAGATATCTCTCGGAACGAGACCGTGACTGTTGCAGAGAGAGAGAGAGAGAGAGAGAGAAGTCGAAAGCGCGTTTCTTACGCAATAATTTTTAGTAACCAGCCGTGAAATAACAGCGTCGTAATGTCGCTGCTGTCTTGTCTCGAACTCACCGAGAGATGCTCATCGCGACGACAAGCACCGAGAATGGAACACCTACATATGCAAGCACGGTTGTAAATCGGATGAAAATGTCACGCATACGCGTCCGATTTCGTATGCACAATTTAAAAAAACCATCATTTATCGCTTGTTTATATTACTTGGAATTGCATAATTGAAAGAGCGCTTCTATAAGAGATGCGTCTGCATAATTGGAATTCAGTTGACGTGACCTTTCGTCGCCATTTAAACTTGTTTTATCATTATTAACGAGAAATATGTGAATAAGTTAATAATTTGGTTTTTCATCATAATAATCATGTAGGATGCTCAAACTGATAACTGGAACGTTAACGTTTTTTGCATTATTTTCATCAACGTTTACATAATCATTTCGATGAGCCAACATTATTTCCAAATCTAGCTAAAATTTTTTTCTAGATACTTTTATAAATTTGTTATCAAAAACTTTAATATCAGTTTACTACTGAAAAGTACTGAAAATTATTCTTCGAACTGTTCAGTTTTATTATTTAAAAGTAAAACCGATACTGAAAAGTACTGAAAACTGTCCTTTAAAACTGTTTAGTATCAGTTTTACTACTGAGAAGTAGTAAAAGTGATACTGGACGGTTTTAAAGAAGAATTTTTAAAAACTGCTGAAAAATAGTATATGTAATAAGAACTAAGAACAGTTTTCAGTAATAAAACTATTCAGATTTGTAGTCAGACTTAATTTTAAATATATTAGGTGTTGGAATTAATTCGTAGCGTTTTACAAGAGATGGGAAGTACTTTCATTAATGTATTTTTTAATGCTCATGTGAAATAAATAACATTCTTTCATTAAAAAACGCTACGAATTAATTCCAACACCTAATACATCAAAAAACTTTTTCCCATAAATATTTATTCTACTGCGTAATCCATGAACATCTGCGAAAGAGACATTCCTGAAAAGGCGGAGTGTACATGATTTGACGTCGATTGCAATTTGCTATTAGGCAATTGGGAGATGTAAGAGAGGAGGTTCATAAGATCGCATCCGCGATGCGATCGACGATGCGTTCTCCAGCGGTTCGGCGGAAAAAAGTACCGACGGCTCTCCTGCAGGTCGCTGAATTACGGAGCGTTGCAAAATCCCAACGTTTGCGCAATTAAGCGGCGAGCGTCTCGACCGACGTCGCTGAGAAAAGAAAACGCCGGGCTAAAATTTCGTAGTTGTAGTAAAATACCGGTCTCTCGTTAAGGTCTCATGAACGCGCGCACATTTTTACCTCGTATATCTCGATTGCGCCATCGTTACAATCCGAGCTGAATCGTTGCGCGAGCGTGAACGGCGCGTAAAGCGATCCAGCTAATAACCGCATTGCGTACCAACAGGCGCCTAACTGAACGGCGTTTTTTATTTTAGCGTTTTTATTCTCCCCTCATAAAAGCGATAAGTGCCGATTAAGTAAACGGATGAATGACAACGATAATGACAACAGTGTAATTAATACAAAGGAAAGCTCCGGGTCTCTCTCCTGTAATTGTATCCGTGGTTGCAGCGACAGCTCGAGAACGTTACGTTGGTCGTTACGTTGATCTTGACATTTAAACCTCCACGAGCTTGTGATTCGTTCGTAATATTCTGTTTCCACGATTTACGATCGAGCGATGGATGAATGAAAGTTCGTCGACGGATCATGTCTCGCCTCTTCTTTTCTCTTTCTTCTTTTCGCTGCACTGTTAAGTTCACAGTGTCATGTTATACTCAATTTGAGTAATTTTTAATTATTTTTATAAGTCGCCACTGTTCCTATTCAATGTATCATTAATTTAATTAAAACAGTAGAATTAAATAATTTAATTCAAGAAAATGTATCAAATGTAGTTTATTTACTAAATAATATGTTAATGTGGATGATATTCATTTTGAAACTAACTGCAGAAATGAATTGGTTTACATTTTGACGCACATGAAGGTTAAAAATAACATAATGTTATTTAAGTTAAAGAGAATCTGATTACCATCGCGCGCTTCTTTGATATCTAACAGCATATTCCAAACAGAGTATCTGCTTCTAGTATGAATTAAATTCCAGTCGAATAATCTCGAATTTCTTATGAATATTAGAAATTTTCACCAGTGAAATCGCTGTCCTTTCAATTCTCAAGACCTGTAAAAAAATTAATTTTCTTTTCGCAACGAGATATTAGCAAATGCATTTCGAATTCCGCAAATACTTAGTTCCTGAGTTTGTATGTACTTAGTTCTCTCGATCAGTATCGTTTCGCAAGTACAATATGTCACTCCTAAATACCACTCCTTACATTCGCAATAATTTAGTAGGGATTGCAGCACATTGAGAGTCGTGCATCTGCACTGAGAAAAATATTTGAGGGATTCTGATTGAAAATGAGCAAATCGGAATTTTCTAGTTAGATCTGCTAAATTCTAGTTGATACAACCAGAATTCTGATTGAGCGGAATCTTCTGGTCCATATATTTTCAACCAGACATTTTTCTTATCTATGAATCGGACGACCCGAATTCAAATCCAATCAAAATTCGAATCTTATTTGATTATCGTCTCTCTGAAAAGTAGAGAAACCCACCGAGAGTGTCTTGTGAGTATCTTGAACCCTTCTGTATTCTAGAGGCTATTCAAAACTGGCCTTTGTAGGTCTCATATTGAGAAAAACAGTTTGATTATACCACCAAGACATTATACGGTTGAATGCATTTTGATAAACCCAGCGGAACGTCTAATTATCATAGGATAGGATTTGATACTTTATAACGAGAATGTTTGATAGACCTAAGTATACGGATTTTTGCAATCAAGTTGCACGTTGAACTCGAATTCCAGCTCGCTGAAGATAAACGTCTGTTCCAGAGGTGGAGTGCGAGGTGTCTAGCCAAGTGGAGTATTCGCTGCAAGCGATCTGGGGCGTCTGCATAAGAGAGCTACACCTGGCGCTCTGGAAACCTTGGAGCACGTTACGAGACGCGTCCCTGAACGGGACTCTTCTACAGGGCCACGCGCAGTACCTCACGCCGCCACAAACGTATCCTTTGAGAATCACTCCGAGATGATTTCGTGAAATCGCGCGGTCTCATGCAAATTTCGAGACGCGGAATAACAGGATATATATCAGGTGCGCAACTAAGTTCTCGCTGTTATTTTGATGGCATTTTCATCAAAATAACAGCGAGAACTTAGTTGCGCACCTAATAATTTTGCATAATCTATCTCGATGGGTTGTTTCTGGCAGACTAGTCACGTGTGCCATAATTTTTTTTTTTTGAAGAACGTCTGATGTAGCTCTAGCCGGTCCTTCGCGTAAGATTTGAAACGAGAAAATTATACAATTGCGCGTTGTCTGTTAAAACAATTGAACTGGAAACGTGTGAAAAAAAGTTTCAACAAACTAACTCGTGGTCATTCTCGGTCTGTTTTTAAAATATTTTTCTCGGTCTCATTTACATTTTCAAGAACATTTGATTTGATCGCTCTCGTTCGCTAATCAATTTTTTTACTTCGTGTGTTTTTTTACTCGTACATTGTTTTTCAATTGCTATTCTTCTTGACCGAAACTGCAGTAGACAGCCACACGGTGAGGAAACGTTGAGATTATCTCTACCAGCTCCGGAACTCGAGCTCGGCACTCCGCCACGGCTCTGCTATCCTCTGGTGATTTTTCTTACTCGAAGAGACAATCGGGATCCTCATCCTGACGAAACCGTGAGAAATGCTTTACTATCTTGTAGATAACTTCTAGGATAACTCTGGTATATATTATGCACTCGAAAACTTAATTTCTCTATCTATTTTAATTTATCTAAAATTTAATTTAAAACCTTATAAAACCTTATTACGCCATATACAGTCATATAATAGAGTGATTGTGTGTAAATTAAATTACTTCTTTTATTTTTTCTGACTTTCGTGATATAAATTCTCGCTCGGAATAAGTACTGAAGTTACCCTACATGTTTTTTTTTGTAAAAGAGAAGAAAAGCAAAACTCACTTTCATTATCATCCATCATCTCTCGACATTTGTGTTTAAGGTGGCCCTGGTAAACGTCGTTCACATTAAGGACAGCGTGTGTACATTGCCGACTTCGATTTTAGCGCAGTATTTGAAGCAGGCAAACGGCCAACTGTCTTGTTTGAAGGTGAGTGCGAGATACAACGATTAGCTCCGAAAGGTGAATCCCAGTATCTACCATTAATCATCGGCATCGAATCTCTTAAATGTCGGACGCGAAAGATTTATATATATATATATATATATATATCGCAGATTAATTATTAATTGAGATAACTGTACCTAATATGATCTAGCATGAAGTAGGCCATAGTCTTGCTGTTATAATTACATGACTATAAATTCAATGTTCAATCTTCAAACTCATGTAAATATTGAAAATATCTGATATTTTCAATTATTCAGAAATGTTTCCTATTTTGAATCTGACCATCAATGTTGGACTCAAAAATCGTAACGCTTAAATTGACCGTATTGGGTAAAGTTACTTTATATTCCAAAAATGATAGTGATAAAAACGCGTTAACGATGGCCTCAATGTTTCTCTCGAAACTCGCTCGCTGATAAACTCGACATCATGACAACTCGTGCTTGCGATTTTTCCGCAGCAATTGTACCTGGCCACGGGCAACTCCAGCAACTACGATGAGAGCGATGCGATGTCTTCGGCTGGTCTGGGTTCACCAGCCCTGGCGCTTGCCGAGCCGTGCAATAACAACGACAGCGCCGGCGCCGGCAGTCGCGGTGCTCTGGTGGCATCCGGTCAGAGTGGTGACCAGGAAGGCGGCTCGCTTTGGAACACCGCGGGTGAGCAGCTCTGCGTCGTCTGCCAGTACTTCCCATTATCACGTGCCCTGCTACCATGCCGACACACCTGTATTTGCGCCTCGTGCTTCGGCAAGCTCGACCGGTGCCCGATGTGCCGCAGTCCGATCAAGAGCTACTTTTGCATACGCAGCGAGGAGTACATGCCACCGGAGAAGGAGATCAATCCTTGCAAACAACGTCAGTCCAGCCACGGACCTACTCATTGGCTCCACGATTGGAATGATCGGCTCACTGATTTCCTCGGCTTCGCCCGATAGGAGTATCACTCTCACTAAGGTCGCACGTTCTATATAAGCAAATGTCAGGATGGTCGACAGACTTTTTGTTTAATATAGATAATTTCTGCAGGTTTATTCCTATGTAAATCCTAGTGACCCGGCACAATATTAAATATCTTGAAATGATTGCGTTTTAAAAACGTAGTATTACATTTCTTCTTTATTGTTCAAATTATTTTTATATGAAATGTTATATGTACATATATAAAAATTATATGATATTATATGATATTCTCATATATGCACAAAAAAGTGAAAAAATTAATTTTGAGAATACAAAACTTAGAAATTGTCATATGGTAAGTTCAAAGATAGTAATTGACAAATTGTTTCAATATAATATAAGAAACAGGTTTTAATTTGTTACTTATTCTTATTTTAATTTTTACAGCCATTGCAAATGACAATGATTTTACTCCGCTCAAATTTTTCCTATGTGACTGAAAAAAACTATACAGTTTATAACTCAATAGACAGTTTATTAATCATTACTTTTATCTTTGATTTATGTTGGAATAAATTTGTAGGACTTAGTTACAAAACAGAAAGTATCAATCGTACTGACACTGACATATCTTGATTTATCATTTAATTATAAGAAAAGTGCGGAAGTTCGTAAGAATTCACAAGAAAAACGCTGTGCAGCCAGTGAACATAAAAGCTCCATCATTTTTGTTCTCGGCCCAAACAAAAATAATTAAAAAAAAAAATCATTGTTTGACACTTTTTAATTTTTCATATAATGTATTTTTGAGAGAAAAAAATGTTTAAGATTATATATATTCAGATGTCCTCCTATGTAATTAATCGAGAATTATATTTTTATCACAGACTTTTTCTTCTGAAAAATCTGCTGCTATTATTTATTCTTAATCATTGATTTTTCAACCATTGTTGACATACATATATACGCACGCAACACACGCACTATTTGGGAATTATGAATTTAATAGATTTCTTTAATTTTTTATATTCTTTACATATATATATAAAATGAAACACACTATATGTATGTATGTATGTATGTATGTATGTATGTATGTATGTATGTATGTATGTATGTATTTATGTATGTATGTATATACATACAGTGTGTTTCATTTTAATCGCCCCGGGCAAATATCTCGAAAAATATGGAAGATACAAAAAAAAAATGTTTCAGACAAAAGTTGTATGATTTCGAGGCAGACATAAGATGGTATCATTGGTTTGACTTTGAGTCGTTGTCAAGGTCAGACAAAGGTCACATTAAATTTTTTAAATGGAATCCCTCATTTTTTATTACATACATATTCTTGTAGTTTACCTCGAGAGCTTTCCAAAACATTATAATAAAATATTTTTTTATTAAGTATGAGGCTTTATTTAATTATGAGGCTTGAAAGTCACAGTGCCGGCATTAGCATTATCCAAGGTGTACCGGTCAGTGAAGACAAGATCCGAGGTGGATCCGGCCGATGAAGATAAGATCCGAGATGGATCCAGTCGATGAAGGCAAGACCGATTAACTCCCTAAAATCTCACATCGAAGTCAGTGATAAAGTGTTTATGTTTGGTCTACAGCAAATGCTCAAATGTACCATCATTCTGTTGGATACATAGTTGCAACCTTTTGTCGAATATATCGATTGTTTTTCTAAGAACATTGGCTGATATACTTCTATATGCCCGTCTGATGCGGTACTTTAGATTTTCAGCTGTGGTAGATGCGGTTTGGTAAATGGTTTTTTAAATAGTCCCATAAGAAAAAATCTGGTGATGTTAGATCTGGTGATGTATGATCTGGAAAGATCATACTATATGGCCACCTCTTCCAATCCAACGACGCTAAGAAATTAAATTTAAAAAATCCCTTACAGGGCAACCACACAGTTGAACTGTATTTTCATCGAACAAATTCTTGGTAACACTTCTCGTAGCATACGTAAGTATGAGTCTCCTGTAACATTGTCATAAAAAAAGTGGGGTCCAATAATATATGATCATCTAAAATACCACACCAAACTATCACCTTCCACCGAAGCTGATTGTCTACATGACAAACCCAGTGTGGATTGGTATCGGAATAATATAATAGCTATTATGCCCATTCAACATATCATTGCTCTCAAATGCAAATTCGTCACTAAACATGACGCGAAAAAAAATGAGATCGAACTGAATTTTCTCTACAGCCTACCTGCAGAATGTGACACGAAGAATTTTCTCGTTATCAGAAAATTCCTGATTTAGTGATAAGGATGAATGTGATTGGCATTATGTACAATTCTACATACAATTGCAAGAGACATTCAATTCACGACTAATTTGATGTTGATTAATGTTCATTCATTCGGATTCATATTACCATTCCTAATATGGTTACGATAATAGCATCGTCGTTATTTAATGTTTTTTTAGGACATTTACGTTTCATCAATCCCGTACGCGCTCTAGTTGTTAAACGCAAAATTGCTTTATGATCCGGATACCTATCTCGATACTGATGAGCTGCTTTTCTAGTATTATTATTAGCGGCATAAAAAATACCAATCATATCAACTATACTTTCTGACGGCGGGTAATTTGCCATGTTAATAGTGACACAATTAATGGAAGGAACAAAATGAGTTTACTCTATCGAATAAATCATCGCAATAAGAGCCAACTCGAATCGATTTTAAGTAAAAAGACAATCAGCTGCATGGGAGCCTAATGAAAGTGTTTTAGAATATGTAATAGATGTCTGTATGAAACAGCGCGCCGTGTGTGATTGCCATGTGTCATTGTTAACTTTCCGCCGGGGGACAGACGCAAGGTCTCGTAAGACCCACGAGTTAGAGTTGTTTACTTTTTTCACCTGTGAGTCAAGTATGCTTTCCCGTCTCCTGTTTTATGTTAGTTGATCGATGTTTCATAGCAACTCAGTGGAAATTATTTTGTTTCCTTCCATTAATTCTGTCATTATTAACATGGCAGATTACTCATCAGAAATAGTTGATATGATTGGTATTTTTTATGCTACTAATAATAATGCTAGAGAAGCAGCTTGTCAGTATCGAGATAGGTATCCGGATAAATAATATCCTAATCATAAAGAGCAATTTTGCGTTTAACAACTAGAGGGTATACGGGATTGATGAAACGCAAACGTTCTAAAAAAACCATTAAATAATGTTATTATCAATGTTATTATCGTAACCATAGGAATGATAATAATGAATGCGCACATTAGTCAACGTCAAATTAGTCGTGAATTAAATGTGTCTCCTGCAATTGTATGTAGAATTGTATGTAGTTTTACATGCCATTCACATTCATCCACCTCGGATCTTGCCTTCACTGATCAGTACACCTTGGATAATGCCGGCACATACTATGACTTTCAAGCCTCATAATTCGAAAACTACTTAATGAAAAAATATTTTATTATGTTTTGGAAGCTCTCGAGGTAAGCTACAAGAATATGTAATAAAAAATGGGGGATTTCAGTAAAAAAATTTAATATGACCTTCGTCTGACCTTGGCAACACCACCCAAGATCAAACCAATGATACCATCTTATACTCCCCCCCCCCTCTCCCTCGAAATCATACTTTCGTCTGAAACATTTTTTTGTACTTCTTATATTTTTCGAGATATTTGCCTGGAGCGATTAAAATGAAACACACTGTACACACACACACACACACACACACACACACACACACACACACACACACACACACACACACACACACACACACACAAAATGCTTTTTAAATATGAATTGAAGAGACTATTGGAGTTTTAGAAAGTTCTTCATTTTTTTGAAAAAAGCAATTTCAAATTTATAATTGAGAGACACAATATATCAACAAACAAGAAATTAAAAAAATTTTCGGACTCTCAATATTTTAAATAAAAAATTAATAATTTTGAAATTAACTAATACGCGGTTATTTTTAGATTTTAATTTATTTTTTCTGTTTTTATAATACATATCACTTAGCATTTAGAATTTCTTTCAGCCTTATTTTTTCTGAATTAAAGAGACCTTGTGTTGGTTTCCGCTATAAAGTTTTTCAAAATCTTCTCATTTGATTCAGAATCCATTTTGGCGGATCTCTCCTTATCTTTCGAACGCTCTTTCGAGCACTCTTAATAGATAATTGTGTATTGTTATAGAATATCAACAAACATTTTGTATAATTTTCAGAATAAGTGCCTTTAAATATATGTAAAGTCAACAATCAATTCTGAGTATCAATTAAATATTAGAGAACAATACAAAGATTATAAAAGACATATAAGAGTCAATATTAACAATTCTTAATGTAAAAAGTTAAGAAATAGAATACATTATTTAAATATATTATTTAAATTCAAAAAGGTACATTAGTTATACAATAATATTAGAAACCATCGCCACTAATATCCAGATAGCAAAGCCTGCAGATACATTTTGAGTAGAGCATGCTATCAATTTTTAATAGCAGAAAGACAACAAATTGATTGGAATAATATAAAAATCTTAAATGATGAAAAAGTTGTAAACAAAAGATTAATTTCTGAAACTGTATATATTCTATAATTATATATATATTACTCAATAAAAAAGTATATATACTATAACTGTATATATACATATGTATATACTACTCAACAAAAAATAGGGAACACTTTCGAACATTGTATAATATTCAGATTTTTCACATAACTCAATGAAAAATCGTCGCAGACAAAAAATTAAAAAAAACATTTGAAAGTATGAAATTTCTACTTTTTGAAATTGATAATTGATATTTCTCTCTCAATCTGATCCTTTATGGTTTGATGATAGAGTTTGGTGATAGAATAGTAACAGGATTTAGTACACGAGATTTTGTTCAGTTTATCGAATGCTTAATTTATTGTTCGAAGTGATTACACGCGTTTGTATTGGATGATGTTTCACATCCAACTCTGCGACCTTTTTTTCTCCAGATACGTTATTTTAAATCTTTTCTCCTTTGAGATCCTTCTAGTATCTTTTCTTTTCTTTCTTTCATTCCTTTGTATTTTTGATCCCTCATATGGGGTCACATTACTATACGTATTAATAAGCTTTAGAACCTCTTCGGGGGCAGAGGCTTGCTTATGTTTTTGGATTCAATAGTGGAATTCTACTTTTAGAGTTTGTAAACACTCGAGGGGACCTACACAGTTTAACGCCGAATCCGAACGGCAAAAAAATCGCGTATAATATCATTATAATATATATATATATATATATATATATATATATAATGATATTATTATATTATATTGTTATTATTTATATTATTATATATTATATATATATATATATACTGATGTACACTGTTATCGATAGCTGTCTCTATGATCTCTGGGATACCGGCAGCTCTTATCATCGCTGCAACGGTCCCGCCGCCCTCATCGATCGCCCTCATAGTCGCATGCGACTGGATCTCCTGGCAGAAGCTTTTAACCACCTCGCGACAAGTCTTCTATCGACGTTTATCCTTAATAGCTTCGATATTTCCTATGGAGAAATTTGTCCTGAAGATATTGATTCATGAAAGGGACTTCCCTGGCTGAGATAGCTGTAGCCTCAGCGTGAGCTATGAGACGAACTTCCTCTGCTGAACATCTGGCTTTTACGCGATCAACATTCACAGCACTGTTTGCCTCTACTGGATAGGCACGAGCAACGTGTATCCCCAGGCTTCGCATGTTTCGAAATGCTCGTCCGCAGTGCTCGCAAGTTACTGGCAGTTTTTGGCTGCCGTGTTCAGCCTGATTGCTGTGCTCAGCCAATTCATGCGCGCAGAGCCAGCCACGTCATCTCTGGCGCCTCCGTACAGGCGGAATTCGCATTCGCACATCTAGCACGCAATGCCCGGATCATCCGAGAACCTGGGCGTGAGGATTCCTTATTTGACCTATCCATTTTTAACTGCGTGTAGGGGAGCAAACGGATTGACAGCCGAGAGCCCCCCCCAAATAGTCGCGTTACAAATTAATGGAAAAAGTAGTTATTTTTTTCAATAACAAATAACTTTTTCAACCCGTTACAAGTAACGATTGATTTTTGTAACTCTGGTGTTCACCGTCATAAAACATTCACATCATCAAATTGTTATTGTAAGAAGGTAATGATCAGCAAAGTAACGGCGTTACAAGTAACGCATTACTGCCAACCCTACAATAAATTATACATTTATCTTTCTTATGTTTCTTTATATGGCTCTTTATATTTGATGCAGGAGATATATTTTGTGCATACACTTAGGTCTTCTCTGTTTCCTTTGTTTACGCTTTATTAATATTTTATTAAGTTGCTTTAATCGGATATGATGATTTACAAAGCGGATCGCAATCATAAAAATCATTGAATTTACAATAGATTATAAATTCAATGATTTTTATGTACCTTTTTTTTGATAACGGAAATGTGATTTTGATTTGCATAGATTTCACATCATTCAACGCAAATCGCGCAAATTTGTCTTTCGAAAAATATTTAATTGGACTATTTTTCATTTTTCGGTAATAATTTTTACAGCCTTTTATTTTACATTTCATGTTAATCTACTGTTTTTTAGCTAATTTATTTGATTTTATTATTAATCTACTGTGATCAAATACAATAACTTTATTAACAAATGTGCTCGTAATTTGCGACCATATTGCATGACGTAACTTGTTGTTGGTCACGTGTTTATATCTCTGTTTTATATCTACGCAATGGGTTACTATCAGACGAGCATATCCTTGTCTTTGTATCATGATACAACCTACGAATATGCCTCTCCGCTGAAGAGAGAAACTTTTGAGACGAATGTACACACACACGCATAAATGCCATTTCTGTATGCACGAACACTAGTTCGCATTGAAGACAGTTGAAATATGACAACAGCATGTCCCTGTCTCGCCGCTCAGCCTAAGAAGAAGAATTCTATCAAATTACAAATTCAAACTTTAATTCAGAAACAGCACCGTTAGGCCTCCCTATTTTTTTAATAAGATTCCTATAATATTTTCGTATTACATATTTATTTTTTTTTTAAATCTGTAGATTTTTGTCGCAAAGTATTAAAATATTATTTCGGCAAGCCTGTTTCAGAAGAAGTTTGGATTTAATAACGGTTTTAAAATTATTTTAAGGTATTAAGGGATGTTTAGGATATCTAAATTAGGATATCGGTTTTAACTAAAACGATTTTAACTAAAACGGTTTTACCAATGCGTGTTTACCAAACGTACACTGTTAGAAATGTAACCACGTGTTTCGTTTACGTATAAATGAGGCTCATGATTATGAACGAAATTAAAAGTAATATGAATGATTTAACTGAAAATTAAGTTACAGTAGTAACTTAAATGAAATGAACGTATACATTAAATTTAATGTACTTTTAATAAAATTTTATGAAAAATATATTAAATTTCATAAATTTTTATGAAAAATACATTAAATTTTATGTACATATACACAAATATACTTTTTAGTTATAAATTAAATGTAATGTCATGAAATTAAATTCAAATTGTGTAACTTAAAAGTTAATAAAATTTAAAAACATTTCTAACAATGTAGTCTATGAATACGGGCATAAAACTCTTATATTAAGCAAATATATACCTGAGGTGATAGCTGTACGCCAAAAGTAAATGAGCTTTTTAACTCTTTTCAATTTTCTCATGAAATCTAGTGCAGCTGACGTCCTGTTTGTGCGTACTTTAATTCTGTAATAACAATTTTACAATTCATAAATTCAATTTGGAGATTTTTTTACCGAGTGGAAATGATGGTAGGATGACTTTAACATTCCCTTAAACTGTAAGTCACCTTGAGTGTTGACAAATTCTAAAAAATAAGAATGCTACTATCAAGTACAAAAACATAAGCAAGCCTCTGTTCCCGAAGAGGCTCTAAAGCTAAAATTGATACTGTGACCTCTTACATGGGTTTGGAAAACCAAAACAAATTTATTAAGATCAAGACTCACTTTGTTGCGTTCCAAAATTCAACTCTGTCAACTTGAGTATCATTTTTTGTCACTGTTATCTTTGTCGTTATGATTCTAACAATTAAAAATTTTTCGGTTTAGTGATCGTTTAAATACATTTACGAATTTTAAAGTAATTACATTTTAGAGTCATCGTTTACCTATAATTTAATATACAATATAATTATAAATGCGTTATATATATACTTGTCTTATTTCTCTTTATGTGTGTAAGTGATATGAAGAAATGATAAAAAAAATTGCCTTTAAAGATCCTATCATTAATCTCATGGCGAGTGAAGTATGTATATGTATTGAAAATCCGTGTGTACGTTTCCGAGGATTTATTGTTTGGCGGACAGCTCTGAAATTAAATGGCAGAAAAATGACATATTGGGTCATTTAAAAAGTATCCGCGGTTTTTTCATTCAAAAATTGAACAAAAAACCGCGGATACTTTTTAAATGATCTAATACAATGGCTTACAAATTGACATTAAAAATGATTAAAATTTTTAGCACAATTCAAACTTTTGCGATCTTAGTTGTTCGGGTTGCTCTCCCTCCCCCCTGTTGAATAACATCGAAATTTTTAAATCGTTCCTAGTAATATTTTGATACATAACATTATTCGGAGACTTACGGAGATCAGTTTACGTTCTCAGTTCGAATTCCGACACGGTAACAGCAACTTTCTGTCACTTAACATATTTAAATATTTGTAATGTATTAAACAGTTTATATATCATTTCATAACAATAGCTATCGCTATTTTCTACACTAAAAAATATTCAAAGTGGAAAGAACTAAATCTGAGGGTTGCGCGATTTAAGTTAAATGAAGCATAATCGAGTCAAGAAGAATAAAAACCTAATTAGACGAATTACTTCACTAATTTGATGAATAATTTCATGTAGTATAATACAATGTACTCAAAAATTTAGTTAAAGTATATGATTGACTGCTCTGAAATATGATTAAGTATATTAATATTATAGACATTTAACTATCGCAAGGGTTATTTAACTGCGTAAAAATAATACATCTGCACCTACGTGGAGATCAAACCAATCATAGAGAAAAATACATTGAATTATTTATGTAATTCAATGATAGGGCGGTACAATCATAAGCATATTAAGAGGCATGATTGCCCCAAATATTCTAGGGAGTGTGTCATCTGCTCTGATTGGTGTGTTTCAGCATTCACTTCATTATTCTCATGTCGCTGCTTGCAGCAAAATCTGTTAGTTTATGTGGCTGTCACAGCCTGTAATCCTGCGAGGGGTTTTTTTGAAAGTTTTCCCCTATTGTTTCACTATGGATGTTCTATAATCCAATATCATACTATTCCCTGTTCGTTAGATAAAATCTTATTCGTATGGATAATGCAGGTTAAAAGATATTTACCCAAGTACTGCAATTCCTTGTACCACTGGATTCTTAAAAAAAAGTTAAACCATTAAAAAATATAATAATAAATTCGGCTAATAGAAAATTAACTTTGTAATACGTGCGCGATTAATTTCAATATTATTAAATTGTATCTACCATATTTAATTAGTAATTTGTAAACATGTTTCGGTTAATTTTTTAGTCATACGGTACTCGCATGTTTTTTATTATTTTAGTATCCGCAATGTTTCCATGTGAGATGGTCAATCTTTATTTCTTGGAGAAAACACAATCAATTGGCTAGCCGGATAGTGCAACCGTGATTAAGCGCGCGTCTTCAATTGATTCACAAAGTTTATTAATAAATTCTATATATATTCGTTAGAAATAATGTATTATCTCACCTCCATCAAATCACTGCCGATACACGTCAATGATATAAATAATCAGTCAATTAATAATTAAAAAAGTTTCGCAATAAATTATTGTTCGTATTAGAGTATCGAAGTAGACTGTTATCTCGTCTAAACCGTGAAACGTTAAGGTCTTTCCGAAAATCGTTGCTGAGTGTCATCAACATTGTTTGTTTATAATTGAGAAAATTAAAGCATCTTTAAGATTAAACCATTAACCATTTTCATGCACTTTTTGCCATATCATGACAACAAACACTGGATGGCTACTAATCAATCGATCTATATGATAGAAAGTTTCAATGAGTAATTAAATTATTTTATAAAGTAACGGGATCAAATAAATTTAATGAATTGTCCTATTAGATAAATTATTAAATCTATTTCACTCGAAGACAAAGTAGAGATTATCTCAAAATTATTACTCAACAATTTATCGAGTTCTCGTTATTTTGTAGAATAGCACAGTCAAATATTAAAATCAGTCTGTTCTGCTGTAGATTTATTTCTTCGTGTTTATAAAGTACTTTTATTGACAATACAATTATGTTCATTTACTACCAATAATAGTTTAATCAACTTTATGAATATTTTATAGAAATTAATTCAATGTTTGTTTAACACAAAAAAGATATTAAAGGAACATTAAAATATTTCTTGACGCAACCCGACGATTATTTAATTCTGAGATTGAGTTGGTTTACTTCAATTTGAGTTGAATTTCATGATCTTTTTTTCGAAAGATAAGGAGAGATCCACCAAAATGAATTCCGAATTGAGTTGATTTTTAAAAAATTTATAACAGCGGGAGCCAACATAACAAAGTCTTCCTAATCGAGAAAAAAAAAGGAAAGTTGAAAGAAATTCTAAATGCTAAATGATACATAAAAACGATACATAAAAACAGAGAAGATAAATTAAAGGTTATACATTAAAAACAACTGCGGTGAATTAATTTTTATTCCCAGCCCATTTCAAAATTATTAATTTTTTGTTTAAGACACTAGAATATAGATATATGTTCTCTCTTCTACTTTATTATTTGCGTCACTCGATTGATTGACCAATCTGAATAAACTTCAACTCGCTCAATTAGGAAAAGATTGACCATTGTAACGAACTTCCGCACTCTATTTAGGAGGCAGAGCTCACGCGATCAGTTGGATGTACACTCGACGTCATTTTTATCTTTTTATATGAAATTAAGCAATTCGTTCGGAAAGCCTAAATTTAAATCGTACTAGGCATTCGTGATTTCGAACTAAGTATTTGTAACCACTCAAGAATAATAAAGGATTAAATTATTAAAAGATATACTAAGTTATTCAATAATAAATTAATTAATTGAAAATAATTTTGGGGATTGTTTTTTATTCAATTGTTACGGTGCAAGAATATTTCTGCACGCGATATATTCGATCCGAGAGTAACTAATTCAGACATGAAGCTAAAATAACGCCAGTGTACTCATCCAATGATCAGATAGCCTATTCAAACGGGAATTTAGAAATTGCCTAAATCAGAAGTTATATATATGATGTAATTACAAACGTTTTCGGTCTTTAAGCAAACAGCACCATTCCTCTCCATCTCGATTTTATCCTATCTGATGAGAGAAATTAAAATAATAATATAGATTTTAATTTAGATACAAATTATCCAATTTGTTTAAGAGATTGATTTATATTCGTTTTAATAAGATTCTCTTGTAATTGCAAAAATTTTATTTTTGCAATATTTCTCCTTTCTGAGTTACGTATTTTTTGAAAGAGAAATCTTGAATATTAAACATTAACTAGTAATTGAAATAAAATTTCGAGGATGGCGACTGCGTTCTCTTAAATGACCGTGTATGTAAATATAAGAGATTATACCAGGAATTTTTACTATGCGAAGTTTTGTATGTAGGTACGTTAGATGTAAATACATAATGATAAACAAAATCTATGGTACGATTGGGAGCAAAAATGCTGTCCAGTTTTGGTGTAGCGAGAATTGAACTAGCAATTTTTTCTTTTTATCCAACTTTTTACCTTCTCTCTGATCGATCAATCAGAGAGAGAAGATTAGATACGCAAATCATAGATTTAATATGAATAAATCGAGCATGATTCCGCTGAACTGCTATCAACGGATAGTTGGATGTGACAGAAGAAGGATATTTTATCTCTTTACACAGAAAAATACATCCTAATATATACAAGTAATAATTATTTTGTTTCAAGTGTTTTAAAAATTCATATAAATTTATCACAAGTATTAAATGTATTTAAAATATTCTGAATTCTAATAGGTTTAATATTTCAATCAAGATTATTAAATTAAAACAAAACCACTTTTCTTGTTATATAAAATCATTTCAATTTTTGAATGTTATGTATTTGCTCAATTTTATAATATTCTTAAAAAAAAAATAAATTTTTGTTTTGAGTACCTAATAATGAGTTTTTCTAAAATTTGTAATAGATATATTTTAAGATACCTACTTACTGTCTAATAGTCTTTGTTAAAGATAATTGATAAAGGTGTAAGGTAGATTAAATAATCAATTTTTTTGTTTTAATAGAATATTTTTCTGTGTGATGCGCACATGCACAAATTGTTCGTTTATATTATACATCGATATTGATAATAGATATAAATAGAATTATATTGTAAAAGAATGTCGCGGAAACGTACTGTAATATGATTGCATGCAAACCAGCGATAGTATATTTTTTCATAGATGTTTATTACTTCACCCATCCCACCATTCGTTGGCGTCGTATTTTTCTGTAGGAAGCCAATGCTATTAGCGATATAATCTTGCATTTAAGATTATCTTAAGTAGTATTATTTCTTGCTTAAATTACAGTGGAAAGAGTTACAAGGAACAATTTTTTTTTTCAATTAAAATTAAATAACATAGTTATATCGAAAGAGCATAAAGAGATAATTGAACAAAAAATATTGGTCGGAAATCTAAATTTAATGGACTTATTAGCTAATATAGATTAACTTTAATCTTAGTTAGAACTAGAAAAATGAAGAGTTACTTGAACCGAGATTAAATTTAATCTCACATTGATGGAATCGGACTTTAGTTAGATCTAAATGTTTGAAGACTGAAGAAACTGTTAAATAAGATTGCAGCCAACGAATTGAACGTATAGCTTTCCGTTATTACGTTATTCTTAAATATGAAATTAGACTGTGAATATCTACGTCTATTTGTATTATGTATTTACATCTATGATGTAAATGCAAAGTTCTACGAATTCTGAATCGGACAGCAATACGAAGTTCCACGAATTCTGAATCAGACAGCATTGTTGCTCTTAACTGTGCAACTATACGATTTCGCGCCGTTAAGTTGTCCGATATTTGGTGTATATATATATATATATAATATATATATATATATATATATATATATATATATAGACACACACACACAATATATATGTATTAATATGTAAGTTTACTTCCTTAGTAGATCCGCTATCACGAAAAGCGTTTCCTTGGGATTCGCACGTACAGTTAAAGTATTATCCGTTTCACAAATTCCATGTTTATAGTATGCGTTTATGTATGTGTGTGTATGTGTGTATGTGCGCGTTTAGGTGTGGGCGTATGTGGCGTTTTTTCCTCGAGTTTTTCTGAACGTTAAAACGTTAGCGAGCGCATGGCACAGAGTATTCGAGACACGTGAGCGAAAGGCAATGTTAATTCTCTAGATTAGAATCATCATGTTAACGTTTAACGCTGTAAATAGACAGACTGTGATAATTTCTAACAATGTCTGCGTGAACACATCTCGTGAACGGGGTGACCGAAGAAGGGACTCGTTCAGGAAAGGGACCTAAGGAGGGTTGATCGAAGGACACGAGAGAGCGAAGGCCTTTGCAGTCAATTTATCGTAAAAGAAATTAACACTTTAATTTATGTTCTAAGCGATGAAAGCGTGGATCGAACGGCTCGATCTGGCTCGAAGTACATAATTTATTTAAATAAAGTGTATTAGCTGGCACATTTTACATACGTCTCGCCTTCCCACCATTATGCTTTATTGTAAATATAATGAAACGTGAATATACGATATTATATTAGAAATTCATATTGTTCTAAAGACTATCATATTATATATGCATTGAAAATTGTAAATTGAAAATTATAATTCAGCCAATTAAAATGAAACGGATTAAAATTGTCTGACTGGTTGAATTATAATCTTTAATTCGCAATCCTTGCGTCTTCGCAAGTTTAAGTCAAAGTCGAAGTTTGAGTAATCTTTACGCAAAGAACGATGAGTCGGTTGACCCGAAAACTTTCTCAGTGCGCAAATAATTTTTATTTTACATTTATCGTAATCTTTTAGTTAAGATTTAAGCGATTCACCTTAAAGTAATTTTTTTATTTAATAACATCAATATTTGATTTAATGACTTAATATTTGATATTCTGCTTGACCTCAATGGCTCGATATTTACGAAAGATATATAATTTTCGAAACGTATTAAAACATATTCGTTCCACTAAAAAGTTCCAGATAATAAAATCTATCAAGGATAGATTTTATAAGTACCTGTCACATTTTATAAGTAAAAATATAACAGAAATTGCAAACAACAAAGTATGGCAAATTGACTTGATAAAAATCGAATAGAACGTGTCATTTCGTAATCATTTGAATAATGTATTCCGTTTAAATGATTATGAAATGATCGCGATTCTGCTTGATTTCTAATATCAATTTGCTATGGAAATATGCCATGATATTAATAGTCGACTGACGAATGACGAGTTTAATGTAGATATGCTAATCTACCATAATATTCTACTCAAATATTTATATGAATCTTTTATATTTAAATTTATGAACATTTGAAGAAACACTTTGTTTCTTCAGATTTTATAAATTTTTTTATTAATTGTAGAATGAAAAATCTTAAAAATCTAAGCAGACTACTAATATTTTGCTTATTAACTCTGGTGAAAATTAAAAAAAAAATTCTTCACACTCTCTCTTGAGAGTTTTTACATAAAAAATTTAAAAAAAAAATTTTTAATATATAATTTTATATAATAATTTCTTAAAAAATCTTCCAAATTTTCTTAGACGAGTTGAGATATTTCTTAGAAGTGTTGAGAAAGTCTATATCCTACTTGACATCAAATATAAAAGTAACAAAGCTCTAAACTCTAAATATTATAAATGTAATATAACTTAGATACTTTTAGTTTGCGTCGATTAGGATCTTTTCTACGTAAAGATATTGTATAAAGAATCCTTTATACATGTTAATTCTGAAATATTCTAAGATTTGTCATTCTATAATTTCCGAAGAAATCTTTTAAAATCTAAAGATGAATAAATCTTTTAAATTTTTAAGTATTTTTCAGAAATATTTATAAGTCTGAAATATGAATAATTCTTAAAAAATATAGAGATAATTTTTTATCAAGGAATATATTAACGGTAAGCAAAATAAATATATCGCTTGCAATTAATTATCTCTCCACTCCTCTCTTTTTCTCTTGAAACTTGTTACATTGATCTGGGACGCATTGTATACAGATCGGTTCGTCCTAACTGTACTCTTTGCACTTCCCGCACTCGAAACACATTTATGCTCCATTGAGACAAGGTAGACAAGAATAAGGCGGTAAACAGCGTAAAGAGAACGGACGGAACTCAACAGCCCACTTTACACGATTCATGGCAATCCATTACGGACAAAACGCCGGATCTTCGTTTAAGAAAAAGAATAAAATTTATTACTATTTAATAAACATTTTATTTTATTTTAATTTTTTCTCAATTTCTATCAATTCTAGATTTCTTCTTTCGGAAAAAACCTATTTTGTCACTATTTTGTGACGTTAGATTCTTTTTTAAAAATAATAATTAATAAAGAATGATTATAATACAAAAGCAGACAGATTTTTTTGAAAAATAGGAACTTGGAGTTGCTATTCTAATGAAAAAAAAATTGTTATGTCTTTAAGAATTTTTCATATTTTTAATTTACGAAGATTTTTAAAAGAAAAAAATATTATTTCATCAGATTTTATAAGTTTTATTATTAACTATAAAATGAAAAATCTTAGAATATTTCAAACTTCTATTTTTCACATATAAATTTAAGATTTATAGAACAAATTTAAAACAAAATTATAAAATATATATAAAAATTCTGAAAAAGCTATTTGAAGGATTCTAAAGGTGGAAAAGATAAAAATAAAGTAAAGATTGATATACCATATGTGAAAGATTCATTTAAACTCATTTAGATAGAAGTTAGCCTTTTTATATCTGGACTAAATGTGTTTCAAACAAGAAGTGTTTCTTTTTTCTCACGTAAAAAGTTGCAATACAAAAGGAGAAAAGATTTAACAGGATGTTATATATGTTGATCATTATGCCTTACGAAGAAAACTGTGTGAAGAATAAATAAGAACATTCTTAAAAGCATATCAGAAATCTTAAAACAGCTTAAGATAGCAGCCGAGGCACGTGAGAAACAATTTATTCTTTATAGTTGAACATGCTTGAACTTTTTTGTAAATGAACTTTTGTAGATGAACTTTCATCCATTCCACGTCCAAGTTATAGAATATCATAAGTCTGTTCTGTTGAATCGGAACAAAAATTTATAGCGCTATGAACTTCAAAATTCAAGCATCTGTAATATACGATCAAAAAAATCCGAAAAAAATTCAATACCTACCTATATTATTTTAATTACAAACAAAAATGATACAGTAAAATTTTATTTTTTTAATTCCAAAATGCTCTTTAAATTCCTTTTACATCCATATATATAATTCTTTAAAACAGTTTAAATTAAATTAAAATCTTAAAATCTTAAAATGCTCTTCTTTATAAGAATTTAAGCTTTTTTAGAAAATCATTTGAAGAAAGCTATAATCAAAAAACATATATATTTCTGAAAACATATATATTTATTCTCAATATATTTATGAGAGAATAAGCTCCTCAATATTCAAATTCTTATTTAGAAAAAAGATTGGAGAACCTTCTTAAGCAGAAAGTATAATATAGTGCAGCTATAAAGAACGGATATAAAAGGAATTGTATTTAAAAATAATAAATATTATATATTATTTTATTTTATATTTACATTATTTTATTATATTAGATATATACTTTATATTATTTTATATTATAAATATATTTTTAATAATATTATATTATATTTGAGAATAAGCTCTTTAATATTCAAATTCTTATTTAGAAAAAAGATCGGAAAACCTTCTTAAGCAAAAAGTATAATATAGTGCAGCTATAAAGAACGATATAAAAGGATATAAAAGGAATTGTATTTAAAAATAATAAATATTATATATTATTTTATTTTATATTTATTTTATATTTTTATATTTTTATATTTTATTTTATTTTACATTATTTTATTATATTAGATATATACTTTATATTATTTTATAATATATTATAAATACATTTTTAATAATATTATATTATATTTGAGAATAAGCTCTTCAATGTTCAAATTCTTATTTAGAAAAAAGATCGGAAAACCTTCTTAAGCAAAAAGTATAATATAGTGCAGCTATAAAGAACGATATAAAAGGATATAAAAGGAATTGTATTTAAAAATAATAAATATTATATATTATTTTATTTTATATTTATTTTATATTTTATATTTTTATATTTTATTTTATTTTACATTATTTTATTATATTAGATATATACTTTATATTATTTTATAATATATTATAAATACATTTTAATAATATTATATTATATTTGAGAATAAGCTCTTCAATGTTCAAATTCTTATTTAGAAAAAAGATCGGAAAACCTTCTTAAGCAAAAAGTATAATATAGTGCAGCTATAAAGAACGATATAAAAGGATATAAAGGAATTGTATTTAAAAATAATAAATATTATATATTATTTTATTTTATATTTATTTATATTTTTATATTTTTATATTTTATTTTATTTTACATTATTTTATTATATTAGATATACTTTATATTATTTTATAATATATTATAAATACATTTTTAATAATATTATATTATATTTGAGAATAAGCTCTTCAATGTTCAAATTCTTATTTAGAAAAAAGATCGGAAAACCTTCTTAAGCAAAAAGTATAATATAGTGCAGCTATAAAGAACGATATAAAAGGATATAAAAGGAATTGTATTTAAAAATAATAAATATTATATATTATTTTATTTTATATTTATTTTATATTTTTATATTTTTATATTTTATTTTATTTTACATTATTTTATTATATTAGATATATACTTTATATTATTTTATAATATATTATAAATACATTTTTAATAATATTATATTATATTTGAGAATAAGCTCTTCAATGTTCAAATTCTTATTTAGAAAAAAGATCGGAAAACCTTCTTAAGCAAAAAGTATAATATAGTGCAGCTATAAAGAACGATATAAAAGGATATAAAAGGAATTGTATTTAAAAATAATAAATATTATATATTATTTTATTTTATATTTATTTTATATTTTTATATTTTTATATTTTATTTTATTTTACATTATTTTATTATATTAGATATATACTTTATATTATTTTATAATATATTATAAATACATTTTTAATAATATTATATTATATTTGAGAATAAGCTCTTCAATGTTCAAATTCTTATTTAGAAAAAAGATCGGAAAACCTTCTTAAAAGCAGAAAGTATAACATAGTGCAGCTACAAAGAATGGACGTAAAAGAATCCGTGGAAACGAATCGCGAAGAATAGTGAAGAAGAAGCGATCGTGTGAAACGGGCCGCGCCGCGCGTCTGACGTCTGACAGCGCTCGTGTCAACACCGCCAGTCGACCGAGTTTGCCAGGTTTGTCTTTGTTTCCATCGCCGCAGCAGCCGCCTGGATATCTTCCAATATCCTTACCTTCCTCCGTGTTTACGGCGTTTACGCTCGCGGTGAACAATCAAACGATGTCCTTCGCAATCGCGAGCCGAGCGTTCCATGGAAATGTTTGTTTTGCTCGACTCGTCGGCCGTTGAGACCGGTCGCAACCGTCGTCCGTCAACTTAACCTCTACACCGCGAAAATTAACCTGGAACGCTGTGAATCCGCTGATTCCGCTCCGCGAGTCGCAGTCGTGGAGCTTCATCCACGTCGAGCTGCTCGTCCCGAATTGAATCGACCAGAGAAGCCTTCGAACTTCCTTCTTCTGGGTTATCAGGAGATTGTCCAGGTAAAGATCTTGATATACGATAAACGACCCAGTAAGAGATTGGGAAAGTTACTTTGTAAGTTATTTATAAGTTACTTTTTAGGTTACCTTATATGAGTTTGTATAGAAATGGAGGGATTACAAAAATAATACAAAATTGGAGCAAATGATAAAATATAATATAAAAATAGAACACCCGAACTTATTGTTCTCAATTTCTATAATAAATGTAACTTATGACTCTTATATGAGTAACTTGAAAAGTAACTCATTGACAAGCAATTTAATAATTTTTGATGCTATGTAATAAGTATATCTTTATAAGAATATTAATAATTAGATGTTAATGAGAATCTGGGATCAATTTGATTTATTTGTATTATTATTAATAATCTCAAATGCTTTTTTAAATATAATATTGTAATTTAATTGAAATCTTTAAATACAATTAAATTATAATGTAATTTTTTATTATCATAATAAATTTTATCATGTCCCCTATTCATAGTTAGACTTCTTTTTGTATTTGTTAAGAGTTTGATTAAGTTCATCTTTAGATTTTTATTGACTATGTAGTCAATAAAATACATAGAGCATCTGAAGATAAATTTAAGGAAAGCTTCAATATAAAGCTTATGAATACGGATGTATGTTTCTGAACATAAGTTCGATCAGTGGAGATGTTTACTTCACTTTTGACATTTCTGTAGGGAATACGTGTGGATACGTGATGGCCGGCAACAACGAGCTCTGGGTGCAGTGTTTCACGTGCTGCCTGACTCCACGGCCAACAAGGAACAGGCGGAACAGTGGTAGGCCGCATCAGAGGCTCAGGATAGACCGGAGCATGATCGGTGTACCCACGAATTTCAGACACACAGCGCATATCAGCAGCGGCGACATCGACATGTCGATCGCTCAGCTGGCCGACCTCCAGGCGCAAATGCAGAGGAAGAGTGGTTTCGATACCGATTTCAGCGCCAAGGTATGACTCAGCCTTTTATCGGTTCCAGATCCTGCTTTCTCAGATTAACACAAAGTCTAAAAAGAAATCGCGATACAAGACATTTTGAAGACATTCGAAAGAAGAAATCTAGAATTGGATAAATTATTTGTTTGAAGCTTTGTTGATTTTATTCCAGACAATCCCTCGTTCCCGTTATGTAAAATATACTTTTTTTCTTTTATTTCTTTGCCAGAGCTAATCAGTTGAATTGTTTTCACTTCCTGTCACAGGCATGCTGAGGATAGCTTCGTCAATGTCGCAGCAGGATATTTAACACGATAGCGGCGGAGGGAGAGAGCTTTATGTAACGGAAGGAAGAATGACTGATGTTTTCTTTTTGATATCCATGTTCCTTACTCGTTTGATGGACGAGCGCATTTCTTCCATATGAACAAGATTGCATTTTGCAAGATGCTTAGAGAATCAAGACAAATTTATGTACACTGGACAAGTCTCTGACTTCCATTTGGAACGGAAAACTGCCAGAATTAATCATGTACAGCGTACAAATAATCATTTATGACTTTATACCTCTATATTTTTGACTGGAGACGCATTGCGTCTAAAAACTTAATATTCTATAATCGTATTCTAAATAAATCATGTGCCTTTTTGTCAGCGATCTGACGTTCCGTGCGGAAAAAAATATGTACACAAAAATGAAGAATAGATCATTTTATTTGTAAAATTATTTAAGATTTAGAAAATATAACGTAAATGTGTAATTAGAGTATAAGTAAACGTATCACATAATATCACATAATATAATTCTGTACACGTAATACATATCCTATTGTCGAATATTGTCGCGTATATTAATAATACAAGAGAGCATTGGCGATATTTATAAAATGGTGTAGTTCTTTCATGGAAACACCTCCATTCCTTCGATATGATATCGACGTCGCCGATTGTTGTATCGGCTCGCGAATTCCTTCATGTATCAACTTCCTTCACCTCCTTTGTATTCTGGACACGGCAGTGTGGTCCTCCGATTCATAGATGTAATACAAATAGACCGAGCTTGAGACACGATGTCTGAACGTAGAAAGAGACAGGAAGTAGTTTTTATTTCTCTCTAACGTAGTAAGAAAAAGGAGTAACCAAAAACCGCTGGCGACAACTTCGACTAAGCTCGACAATTAATTTAATCGACAGAATTGTTTACAGCAAAATTTCGAATTCTATTCAACTGTATTCGTTGCTCTTAATATCTAATCTTTTTTTTCAGGTTTGAAACAAAAAATTAATAACGCAAATAAGCGAAGAAGTGAAGGCCATATTTTATCAAAGCGGATCTTGGTGTTTAATATTTTTTGCTTGAATTTTCAGTTTATGCGAACTGTGTGCCGATTACATTGATTTACAAAGTTTCATGCAAGAAGATATGAAGATTATTTCTACGATAATTTTCTACGAACCATAATTTACCATTAAAATATTTCCAGGATTTTGAGATATAAGAAAAACATATCTAATTATAAAAAGAAAGACTTTTTTCCAATATAATAGTGAAATTTGATTGAAAACAAGTTTTATTAGAAAACAAATCGAAAATGTTGATGGAATTTTTCTGATTCGAACTCGGCGTTCTAAAATATAAAAAGTTAAGTCTTTTTTGCAGTAAGCAACTTCAAAATTTGTAAACTAGTGTTATTTGTCGGTCTCGAAACACAGTTCTGAATTGAAACTGGAGAACGTAATGTCACAAATTAAATTGACAAGCAATTACAAAAAATATCGTCCCATAATTTTACTGCTAACAGTTAACGACAACAAGCTGCTTGATGTAATATCATCAGAGTTGATATGACAGAGTCATCCTGAGCATCCTATCTGTGAACGTGCGACGTACCGAACATCTGCGTAGACACGAATGAGACGGAAAGAGTCACTCCATTATATTTTCTCCTCGCTCGTCCTAACTTTCCTATCGGAGTATCATTGACGTAAAAAAGGTACTTGATTTACTTTATTGTGTTTGATTGACCGGCAGGTTTAGTCTCAGTCCCAGCCTAGTTGTGGGATCGCCGATGAATTTTACGTGACAACAACAGCTCGACGGAAAGCGGAATTGATCCTTGAAGATGTTACCGTCACTTCCCACCGCTGCCAATTCTCGATAGATGTATTTCTGTTTGCAGGAGGTCTTGTAGCCCTCGGCGAAGTCCTCGATCATGTCGCACTTCTGGCCTTCGTTCCTACAATCAAAAACTCACTATAAATATGTATCAGACGATTCTGTCCCCATATTATTTTCTTTTTTTTTAAATACATTGTTTTAGTTAACAAGAAATGTATAATATGACATAAATAAAAGTACAATTTTTATTTAAAATGCAATGCACTTGACTGATTTCGTAGTCGAAGGGAAAGAATTTTAGCTGATTTTGTAATAAAGTGTCTTATCGTTTTTTTTTTAATATGACTAGCGAATATAACTATAAACAGAAATGATTTAATTTCATTTGTAATTAAATACACTTTTCTCTTTTAATTTTCATCAGATCAGTTTATAACTGCTTTGCACATTTTTTAAACATTCAATTTGTGACCTATCTAAGAACCTATCCAGACAATATAAAGTTTAAAATAGGAACATAAGACGTGGGCATTTGGACACTTTTGGACGTTGTCTAAGAAAGTTGTTTATTTTATAATGATATCTCATTAAAAAAAAATTTTGAATATAGCTGCTTTCGATTATCAGGTACTCAAATAGAATTGTTCTTACAAACAAACTTCAATGCGTATTCCTTGTTTCAAGTCATCCTGGTTCACGATGAACAACCATTGATTTTGCTTGTTCTGCGCGGTTTGCGGGTATACCACTTGTTCCTGCGAATTTAACGATTAATGATATTTCAAATGTTATTTACTAATTCTAATATTTATTACACAATGCAGAGGCAATCTAAGGAAACTAAAAACTTATTCGAGAGAATAATAACAAAAAGGCCAAATCAACTCACACGAATTGGGCAAAGCATTGATTCGCGCGACACCGTGTCTATCCTCTGTTCGACATCGGATATCTGAAAAAATACATATATAGTGAGTGCAAAAGGTATTCGTACAGAGAAAATATTTTTTAAAAGAACTTTATTTTTAACAAGTAAATATTATCCAGCGAGAAATGAATCATCGAATTGATGTCGAATCGATATCGATGATTTCAACACCAATTCGACGTGAATTCGACATTTAATTGACGATCATTTCTTGCTGGATAACAATTTGTTCATAAAGAATAAAATAGATTGTATGTTTTCTTAAAATTATATATACCAAAAAGATGTGTATTAATTATAGAAAATATATTATCTGAAAAATATGGAAAAATTAAAAATTTTATTGTTTGAACGCTCAAAAAGTATTCGTACAATCGAGAAATTTAGTTTCTAAAATCAGGAATGCATGCGAAACTCGTTTGTTTATATTAGAACAGAATATATTTATTGTATATATATATATATATATATATATATATATATAAAATTGGTAATGTTTATTTTTTAATTAATGTTTATTTATTAATTAATGTTTATTTTTTAAATCAGACTTTTTTTATTTCCTTGTACGAATATTTTTTGCTCTTACTGTATGTGTACGATAAGATACTTCGCGGAATTTAATAAACGACATAAATAAAATATTAGATGATTATTGAATATTTAAGATTAAAATTGTAAGTACAGTAATACATTACCGTACAATAAAACCGGCATAATTTCATCGTCAATCTCGAACGTAAAATTAATTTATACATATATGGAAAAAACAATTTTGCTGAAATGTCTAACAATGTAGCTAGATACGGATATGAAAATAATGTTTTTATTTTTGTAGGATACTTAAACTGATTGCTGGAATATTAAAACTTTTTGCAGTATTGTCATCAACGTTTAAGATAAATGTATTAGTGTATACGATTCAATTATTAAACAAAATGACAAAAATATTAAGCTTTAATGATACACGATTCTAAATAAATTTATATAAACAATTTAAGTTATAAATTTAAGTTATAAATATAATTAAAAGCATAATATTAAAAATTTTTCTCATTTCATCCAATAACTGTTTAAATATAAATATTCATCAACTGTTCAATGACTGGTACATTTATCTTAAGCGTTCTATATAATCATTTTGATAATTCAATAAAATTATTTTCAGATCTAATCTAATTCTGTATCTAATTAAATTTTTTAAATAATAATAATAATAAATCTGTATCTAATTAAATTTTTAGATACTTCAGCAAAACCATTTTTTCGTGTATAATTTGAAATAATAATTTTAATTTAGACTCCAGATCTTTCATTGTCATCATATTCCATAAAACGACAAGAATCGTAGCGTTGAAAAATATTTCAACATCATTTTTGCATCGTGTCTCGTGCATCGAAAGTTTACATAACACGTCGAGATTATGTCAGTTTCGCAATTCTTTGTTCTGTAAAGACGTATACGCACAGCTAGATAATTATAGCAGAATGTAAAATAAACTTCATCTTGATGCAATATGATGAGCTAATGATATGATGAGCTAATAATAAAGCGATCGCTCACGCGTTCTTATGTGTGACAAAATCATTTCTAACCGAATCGACAGTATCGACACTCTCCAGGAATCTCAAACTGATGTTCCGCTGTATCGCTGCGTTCACCAATTGCCTGGGATAATCGGCGACGTTCTCGCAGAATGTACTTTTGCGGCAGGTCAACGTCGGAATTGGTGTTCCCGACGATGAGATCCTACCGTCCGGGAAAATAATTTTCTCGTCAGAATTCCTATATATTGACGTGCCCGTGTCCCTGTGCGATATATCTGGACTCCTGTACATCGACATATCAGTGCTTGAATCTGCAAAGGAGAAAGATAGCAATTTATTATGAATATTTTTTAAAATCCTTCCGCAATTGTTTCGGAATTTTTATATAAAGATCAGAATTTTTCATGTTTTTCTATATGATTATAAATTTTTAGAAAATTTTTCAGATTTTTTTATATAATACAATACAAATTGGAATACTTTTCAGACGTGCTGAGAAAGCCAATATACATTTTAAATATTTTATATATGTAAATTTGAAAATTTCTTAATCCATAATTTTCAAAGAAAACTTATAAAAGATATATTTTTTTAGAAATCTTCATAAAGTCAAACTCTCTTAAAGATATTAAAAGTATGAAATATAATGAGAATTTTTCAGAATGGTGACATTTTTTCCTAAAATTCTTCACATAATTTTCTATATAAATTTCAGAAATTTTCATAATTTTGATATAATTTAATTTTATGATTTTTTAGAAAATTTCTATGTAATTTATTTCTACAAATTTTTTATACAAATTGGAACATTTTTTAGAAATGCGAAGAAAGTCTACACCTTTTCCAGAATACTTTACGTGAATTCTGAGATATTCAAAGTCTATTTCTCATTCTATATTTCTGAAGAAAACTCATATAAACTTGATTAATAAATCTAAGATACTCTTTTAAATCTTTATAAATTTAAAATATGCAAAATTTTTTTAAAATATTACACTGAAAGAAAAGATTGGCTGCTGTAGCAAATTAGATAATAAAATATGGCATAGCATTTTTAATTTGCTGCAGCAACCAACCTTTTTTTCAATAATGTATGAGATATAAGAATTTTCTTCATCAGGGAATTTCTATAACACACGATATTTAGAATGCACGCGCTATCGTTATTTCGTAAATTCCCGTTTTACGGAGGAAACCGCAACTTTAAATAAATAGATTGTGTTTAAACCACTGGCCTTGATCAAATTATAAATAATTATTGATTCGTTCTGGGGAGTCATTAAAAAAGAATGTTGATCACTTGAAATCAATACTTATTCAAGATAAACATGCCTTGCAGTGATTTTTTTGATCTACTTCGAATCACCCCATCGCTCGGAAACTTCTCCTTCGAAGTGTCCCTCTGCATCTGTTTTATCTTTTGTGAACAACAATTGTCGTCTTCGTCGTTGGTCTTCTGCCATTCTTGCGGTCGCAGAAACACCTAAAATTATTTACAGGTTTTAAGACGCTTCTTACCATTAGATTTATGAGTATCTTTCTAAAATATAAGCATCAATTATTAAACTTCTTGTCAATTTTAATTTGTGATATTATTACTATCCTAATTCTTAGGACTGAGTACTAAAAGTTATAAACTGAAAGAAAAGGTTGGCTGAATATGGCACAAAATGTTTAATCCGCTAGCAACAGCCAATCTTTTCTTTCAATGTATTACGTGCGCAACTAAGTTCTCGCTGTTATTTTGATGCATTTTCATCAAAATAACAGCGAGAACTTAGTTGCGCACTTAATAGTTATATTTAGCGAGGATCCAAATTGGCTGCCTCGATCCTTCCATTACTAAAGCAATTTCCTAATTGTTGTGTATTCACATTTACGGTCTACTTCGTTTAATATTGTAGAAACACCTGCTGCTCGTACGCCTCTTCGATCACTCTCGAAATCGACATATCCTGCGACGAGGAACTTCCGGCGTCCGGTGACTCCTCCGACAGCTCTGAAGAAGCGCGAGGATATCCTTCGATTGGTCGCACCGTCTGGCACACCTGTCGAACGAAGACGGTATGAAAACAATCGGATCTCGACCCGGAGAGACTTTTCCTTCTCTAAAAATAAGCTGTTTTCCGTGAAGTACGCGCGCGCGCGCGCTTGGAATTATGTAAAGAACCGTCTTGTTCTTGGATCATGAGGTCGGAATCACTGCGCGCGGCGCGGGAGAATAGAACGCGATAAGAGAAAGATAAATTATTTCTATACCGAGGTTGAGAGGCGGCATAAGATCCTGTTACGAGCAAGTGCATGCAGCCGCGAACGAGATTATATAATAATGCAGTGTAATTACTCCGCGCAGGCCGCCGGTATCTAAAAGCATTTTGAGAATAAAGGATCATTCGTTCAAAATCAAGACATAAAGACATCTTAAAGACATCTTACGTTTACATCTCAATTTTAGACTTTACAATTTTAGACTTTGTCTGCGAAACTGTCAGCTTGTGTCGTAAGTTAAATAATTAATCAACTTCTTATAGCTTATGGCATAATTTAATAGTTTATAATCAGTATAAATAATCCTTAAAAGAGAGTAAAGAAAAAAAGATTTATAGCGATTATTATGTGACATTTGCGATATAATTTGTCGAATTAATTCAAAATCTGCTTCTTTTTGATCGAAAATGGCTTTATTCTTTCTTGTTTATATTTATTTTTTTTCCATTTCGCTGTTCATTTCGAGAATTTTAATTTCGTAAGTTAAATAATTAATCAACTTCTTATAGCTTATGGCATAATTTAATAGTTTATAATCAGTATAAATAATCCTTAAAAGAGAGTAAAGAAAAAAAGATTTATAGCGATTATTATGTGACATTTGCGATATAATTTGTCGAATTAATTCAAAATCTGCTTCTTTTTGATCGAAAATGGCTTTATTCTTTCTTGTTTATATTTATTTTTTTTCCATTTCGCTGTTCATTTCGAGAATTTTAATTTCGTAAGTTAAATAATTAATCAACTTCTTATAGCTTATGGCATAATTTAATAGTTTATAATCAGTATAAATAATCCTTAAAAGAGAGTAAAGAAAAAAAGAAGATTTATAGCGATTATTATGTGACATTTGCGATATAATTTGTTTTGAGACACTGAAAAAAAATTTTATTAAATATTTATTTGAATAATAACAAATTTACTAAATGTAAACCTATATTTATTTAAGTATATTTCTTTATCTTAACAATCTAATTAATAAACTAAATATTTTTTTATTTTAAATAAATGTTTATTTACTGTAAGTAAATTTTATTAGTATTTTCAAATAAATATTTGACAAAATTCAGTAATTTTTTTCAGTACGAAAATATGTTGATAATTTATATATTATTTAAATAATATTAAGTGTTTAATTTCTACATAAGTTATATTTTATTATACGATTGAGTCAGTTTAATTTTTTTCGTAATTTTGTCTCCATTTTTATAGGGAAAATCTTATGAAAAATTCAAAACATACGCGTGAAATATTCGCATAATTGCGGAGAACTGTCATAATGCAATTTTACAACATATGTATCATAGATATTCCTCCCCCCCCCCTCCCCCACCGGTAAATATTGCATCTTAATTTCCCGTCAACGAAGCGGATCGCCAGGTAATCCCGCGACTTTTCCAAGTAATCCTATCTGTCATCGTTTTATTATTATACATTCTCGTGCATTCGTGATGCATATATGTATCACAACAACAACTTCCGAACGTGTTATTTAAATCTGTTCATTGTTGGGAAATCTTGTCAAACTAGTACAAGAGGAAAAAACCTAAGGCAATATATATTCTAAGAAGAAAAAAATGTAAAAGAGATAAATAAAAGTGGAATGTGGACGACCGATATTTCGTAAGAAGGGGATGATGGAAGAATTTAGGAACGAGCATTTCCCTCACAGAAATTCAATGTGATACTGATTCATTGCATTCCAGAAAGTAGTAAGTAATTTTTAGTGTATTTTGAGTATTAAAAGTACTGTTGAGTATTAAAATAAGCAATTACTAATTAAGGTCTACCTTCCAAAAGTGCGCTGTTGTTCAGTGCTTTAATATACTCAAAGTAGATAATTAATTATACCTTCCAGTAAAAGCACTGTTATTGCTTTAATAATAAAAATAAGTAATGAATCATTACCTTTCAGTCAAAATAATGTTGTTTAGTGTTTTTAACACACAAAGTAATTAATTACTAATTTTCAATAAAAGCACTATTCAATAATACTAAAAATAAATAATCTTATGTGCCTTGCAATATTAAAAGCACTGTTTTTCAATATTTTTAATATCCAAAATAACTAGTAAATTAATCACTTTCAGTAAACATTGTTGTTCAATGCTTTTAATGCTCAAAATCACTATTAGTATCTATTAAATTTCTGTAGAGATCGTAAAAGAATAAAACAACAAGTTTTTTGAAAAGTCTATATTTTCAATATAAGCCATAAGTTTTCAACAACTTCAAAACATAGTTGTTTTTATTACTTTTAAGTAACACTGCCCGAAGGCGCCTCTCCTTTTTTGCAAGAAGAGCCAAAAAACTCGATCGTTCCGCGATGATATTGAGATAAAGAGAATAATAAGGACATCGATACTAATCTCCGCAATAAAATCCGCAATAAAATCCTCCATTTGATATTAGTATATTCGTATACACGCATATTCGTATTGCCATGGACACGTTTCTGTGCCTTTCAACCGACATGACCTCCATGCGCGCATAAATCCCATAAACCGTTGACAAGTGTTCAGTGATTAACGATTTAAAAATTCGGAGAAAGATAAATATGAATAAACAAATCTAACAAATACGCGACACGATTGTGAAAATATTCAGCGATTGATCAAATAGGAAAGACACATATCAATTCCAAAGATTAATAATTCTGACAGCAAACAGCTGGTAAATAAAAAATCGAATTCGATGATTAATTGTTAGAAACTTTTCTGATTGAAAATAGAGGAAGCAGAAAAATCTGATTACATCAATTAGAATTCTGTATTGAAAAGAAATATTTAATAAATTATTTATTTGAACAGTGTGTCAATTAAATATTTATTAGACATAAAGATATATTTATTTAGTATAAAAGACATTTGATTTAATAATTATTTCTTTTTATCAGATAAATATTTATTTAAATTTAAGAGATTTTTTTCTCAATACGATTATCTCGACTAAAATTACAATAGATTCGACCAAAATTCTATACTGCAATCAACTAGTCCATTAATGCATTCATTACATTAATTCAATGAATTGCATTAATTCATCACTGCATTAAATTCTAATTAATGCAATCGATGCACAGTTTCTCACCAGAATGAGTGCCAGATAGTCGGTCCACTTCAGACGAAGAGTTCTCGATGTCATCTCAAGAAGTAAAAAAACGTGGAACGAAGTAGAAAACGAAGACTACTCACGAGAGCCACGCGATACTGGACGATGATCGACACGCGGCCGCTCGTACTCTACTGATCGGAGTGATCGGTTAGCGCAATTCCGATCCGAGGGACCACCTCCGTGCGGTCCGAGACAGAATCGACAGGCGGGAGAGAAAGAGAGACGGACAAGAGGCTGATTCGCTTCCGGTGCGACGCGACTTGGGTCAGGAGAAGAGCGGGGATGGAACTGACCACGACTGACCGGCGGCCGCAACGCGCGGAAAAGTCAGACGCACATGAGACTATATGAGTCCGAATATTTTTTTATTCCTTCTTCCACCGTCGGTCTCACATCCTGGATTGGAGGGGATCGTGCCTGACGGTAGTGGAAAGATCCAAGAGGTCTAAATATGCAAAATCTTAATTTTATTGTTTTTCTTTCTTCTTTGATTTTTTGTTTTATTCTTCTTTAAAAATGGTGCTTTCAATCGTAGTGAATTCTATTTTTGTTTCATATATATATATATATATATATATATATATATATATATATATATAAACAGAAACATTTTTTTTCTTCATTAAGGGAATAATATAAGAATCGATTAAGAAATGTTCATTCATTTGGAATGAAGACGCAAGAAAATAGGATTTATAATTATTTCGCGATAAAATTACGAAAGATACTTATTTTTATTTAACGTAAAATTTTTCTTTCGCTTGAGTATAACTCTCGATTATACTTTGAATACGGTGTTACATGAGTCACAAAAAAGCAATGTCAATATCCATACAGCACAGAAAGATCGCAGAAACATTGCAGAATGATTCCACTGAAACATTACAAATTGCATAATGGTTACGAAACGTTGCTGAATCATTGTTGCAAAATTCCAACAATGTTAAGATGTCCGTTTTATGTTATGTTGCAACAAAACTTTCCAGCAATATTGCAATGTAATGTATTTGGATAAATTTTTTAAGATTCTCTCTAAAATGAAAACTATTATTACATATATCTCACTAACTTTAATTTTTCTACAAATCACATTTTTAGTGATATGTGCTTTCCAAAAGCAATTTTTTATGATAAAACCATAAAATATTCCAATAAATATAATATTAATTCTGAAGGATAAATATATTCGTAAGGATAAAGCATGCATGTGTGAGTGCCCCGACAAACTACAAATATTATCCACATTAATATAATAATACAGTCGCTTGATAATATTGTTTCAATCTTCTGTATGGGTATTGACAAATAATTCCAAAGTTATACTCAATTTTTTATACGAATCATATCACGAAAAAATTAATTGGATTATTAAATACACAAATTGCATTAATTGTAAAAATAGGAAACATATAAATTGCATTAGTAATAAGAATACTTACCCATACAGCACAAAAGATTGAAGCAATATTACTGCAATATTGTAAATTGTAATGTAACACATCCTAGCACAGAATATTTATGATAAATATTTATTAATATTCATTTTTGGAAATGTTATTTATATAGATATTTCATACACATTTTATATAAAACTTTATTCAAAATATTATTAAAATATAGACTAAATATTTTATGTAATATCCCATACAGCACAGAAGATTGAAGCACTATTGCTGCAATATTGAAGATTGGAATGTAATATTGCAGAGATATTACAGAAATGTAAATTAACAATATGCCTGCAAAATGTCAATAATATGCTTGTAATATTCCATAAACATTGCAAAACTGTAATTCTTTAATTGTTACAATAATAATAATATAAAAATATAAGTTTTTACAATATTTATGTAGTACAGTTTTTTTAGATTAACAATCGTTTTTATGATATAATAATTAATATATTATAAATCATTTTATATTTAAATAAAAAATTTATTGATCTATTATTTGACAGCCATTTCATTAGCTAAGTTTTATATTTATTTTAAATATAAAATCAAAATATTGTATAATATCGAGTTTGGATATAATCAATGCATCATTATTGGATAAGATGAAGCAATTAAACTGCTGAAAACGATTTATCGAAATATTAATTATGTGATCGATGATGTATTTATGCCTGATGTGAACGCAAGAATAAATCAGCCTGAACTTTATGATAAATTTCGTACCGTATTTTTTAATCGATTTCAATTGACTCGAAGTAGTTTCGAATTAAAAAGAATCACTGCGATTTACTTAATCCATGATTAACTTACCAAGCGACTGTATTATTATATTAATGTGGATAATATTTGTATAGTTTGTTCGCGGCACACATACCTGCTTTATTTTTACGAACAAATTTATCCTTCAGAATTAATTAATACTATATTTATTTTATGGTTTTATTATAAAAAATTGCTTTTGGAAAGCTCATATCACTAGCAATGCGATTTGTAGAAAAATTAAAGTTAGTGAGATATATGTATAGAAATAATTTTTATTTTAGAGTCTTCGTAAAAAATTTATCCAAATACATTACATTGCATTATTGTAATATAACAAAAAGACGGACATTTTAAAATTGTTGGAATTTCGCAATAATGATTTAGCAACATTTCGCAATACCATGCAATATTGCAATATTTCAGTGAAATCATTCTGTAATGTTTCTGCAATCTTTCTGTGCTATATGGATAATAAAATGAATTTTTTTTTTATTAATTTTTAATTCAATTGACCCTCTAATCATATATCGTAGTAAGAGAATCAATCATTCAACCCTTCTATCTGTTTTGAACTTATTTCGCAATAATGACGATTTAATATCCCCAACAGCACAAAACTTGGAGCAATATTGCTGCAACGTGTAATATTACAACAATATTGCTACAAGTTCTGTATTATATTATTGGGTGTTTGATATTCATTTTTAAATGTTAAACGACAATCGCATTAACAATTTCATAATATTTACAACAAATATAATTGATCTGTGCAATATATGTATAATTAAGACCACAAAAATATTTACAAAATATTTGAAATGAGTTTTACAAATACTTGGTAAATATTTTACAAATATTGTGTGCTATCTGCGAACATATATATCCTTATCGCCGATTTAATTGAAAGTGAACGAACCGCAGTCGGTTCATCGCGTCGCGCGTTTGAATGCTGCGCAGACAATACGAAAGTACGAAACTCGTCTCTTGGTCGCGCGCATGACATTCTTTGCTCGTAGCATCATGTGTGATATAAAAAACGTGCTACCGACATTGTGTGAATACATTAACTCGTTGATAAACATAGGATTAACGCCTGAGCATCTAAGGCTGGCCAAGTATAACACCCCGGACGAAATCGTCGTAAGTATAAGTATCGGAGATTCGAATGCGCTCGCGCTAACCTAACCTAACCTAATTTATCTGGCGAGACTGATAATCCTATCGCGGTTAAAAACATATTTACAAAATTAGGTCAGAAGGGAGAGCGTTATACCAGACATTTACCGTAATTACGGAAAATCCATATGGACGTGATATTTATTTATGTATACAGGAAAATCTTCAGAAAATAATTTGACGAGTCTATTGAGCGCAATCATATGTTCTCTGTGCAGGCTGAGAAGCTGTGGAGCATATTGCGCATTCTGAGCTACTACGCCGCCAGAGAGAAACGAGGCGACATAGATTTCCGAAATTACGGTTCGTTTCAATGATTTGCATTTTTAATTGCATTGCCGAGTGCATTGCAGATCGTATTCTAGATTCGCGTTCGTTTGTTTTAACAAGAAGCGTGCACGTTATTCCAATTAAGAAAAGTCTTCGCGCCGCAATTGTATATACATAATTGTTATAATTAAAGAAGTAAAATTGCTCTTATTGTTAGCATGTAAGAAAAAAGAGGTATGCAATCTTTTTGTTTAAAGTGAAGTAATTAATTGTGCAAATGTAGTACTAAAAAAAAAAAAAGTTAAATACACGCATCTGTAAAAAAATATTGAATATATTTTTATAATAAATTAAAAAAATTTATATTTTTAAAATTATGCATTTTTTATAATATTTTTTATAATCTTATAATAAATTTTTGTATTATTATGTAGAACAAATAGATTTAAAGCTATATGTAAAATACTTTTCAAAAATTTTGATATTTCCTATTTTGTTAAACTTTGATCAAAGTTATATAATAAATGTTGAAATAATAATAATTCTATATGTAATTCCTTTTTAATACATTTCCTTTAGTATATCATATAAAGTAAATATTAAAATATTAAATTTAAAATAAAAATTGCATATAGAATTATTTTTTATTCCAACATCTAATTTTGACCTCCTTTTTACTTAATGTTATAATATTATAATAAATAGTTGTATAATAATAATAACATTATTAATTAATGGTATATTTATTAATTTTATAATAATAATTAATTGTGTATTCACGTATATGGTTTAAAAGACATTTTTTATTTAATATTGTAATATTATAATATTAATATTTCTTTGTATATATTAGGTTATACATTTAAAAAGTATCCGCGATTTTTTGTTCAATTTTTGAATGAAAAAACCGCGGATACTTCTTAAATGACCCAATATTTATACGATATATATTTCAGCACGAGTGCACGCGTGCAAATGCGTGCGTGTACTCAATTGGTGTTTCTTATAAAAAGACTTTACATTGTCAATCGTATTTCCAGACACTCCATCGGCAGTGAAGCTGCATCTCGCATTCTTACAATATCCAGTGATCGAGTTCTACAGTTTGTCGCAAGACGGCAAACATAATAGAGATGCATTGATAGCCTTAGCTTGGCTAGTAGGAACGCAGGATGTCCTCACTGCCATCCTTCAAGCGAAACTGGTCGATGGCGTCCTAGGTGCCGAATGCTTACATGTAGATTCATCGGAAGTCAGTATCAAACCTTTTAACGTAAATACAGTGAAAATAAGTGAAATCTATTTTCACTGTAATTAATGAAATCTATTTCTTTAACTGAATAGATAAAGAGTAATGAGTCAAAATAAAATGTCGACATTTCTTGTCTTTCGTACTGAAAATCAGATGTATAATTTGCTTGTACTTTTGCTTATACTTTCCCTGTGTGCTTTTGTTAAATAATTAACAATTAAAGCGCATTGATAACACACCGCCGATCAGCTTGATTTGATACAGGGTGTCCCGAAATTTTTTGCCAAGCATTTTTGTATAGATAGAGCGGACTAAACTGAGTCGAAAAGTCCTTTATCATTTTGCAACTTTCTCAATGGTTAACGAGATATTAATTACTAAAAATTGCCAAATATCTTTAATATTTTTTTATTCAAATCTATCAATTTTACAGAAAAATAGCAAGAGACAAAAATTGTTTATTTTTTTCTCATAAAGCTCTAAGAATTTTTTAAGAAAAAGGTAGTATAAAAGAAGGGCAAAGAGCCAATGACGTATATACGTCATTGGCTCTTTGTTCTTCTTTTATACTACCTTTTGCTTATTACTACAGAGCCTTTTATATTACTTTTAATTTTTTAAGAATTTTTTATCGACTTTTTAGTACTGCATTTTTTTATCGGTAACTATTTTTACCAACATGAGAAAATACGGTATTAAAAAATTTTGAATAAATAAATTCTCAGAACTTTATGATAAGGAAATAAGCAATTTTTGTTTCTTGCTATTTTTCCGTAAAGTTGATAATATTTGAGTAACAAATTATTGAAGACAATATGTGATTTTTACTAATTAATATATTGTATAATTTTGTTTACTATTGTGAAATTTCAACTCAGTTTAGTCCGCTCTATTTACACAAAAGCGTCTTGTATATAGTGTCTTTTCAAAGGAAATTCATTTATATATCAAAGTTCTATCCAGCCTCCATCGTTAATTGCCGTACCGAATGATCAGCCGTTATCAACAAGCGCCCAGCTTAGCAGTATCCTGCACTTGAATGCCACAGTAAATCTAAACTTGCGGGAGATCAATGAGTTGATCCGCGAGCGGGCTAAATTAATATCTAAAGTGCACGCGGCGAGCATCAACGTGAGTGGTCTACCGCACTTGAGCGTGTCTGAATTAGTGTTGATGAAACGCCTCTCTAGAACGCACATCCTCGACGACGGAGGAGGTGTAAGCTCCGAGAACGATCGACGATGGCTGCGAGAATTCCGCGAGGCCGGGATTTTACTCGACGTGCGCGCCAAGTGGCTGCAGAAGAGGCACGTGTTCTTTGACTGGATGGTAAATTTTACTCTTTGAAATTTTTAGGGTGGTATTCATGAAGTCCATTCTTATTTTAAGACAGTCTTAAGTAATGTTTTAAAGCAATATGACTTTGTGGACTGTAGTTCGTTCTTTTTTTAGAACCTTCTTATAATAATACGCCTGTCTTAATAATACGCGGTTCTCTGATTTTATTCATTTTATAAGATTATAGTTAAAAGAGACAGTCTTAAATATAAGAATCGACTATACATATCTGCCTAAAAGGGAATCTCATTCTGAAGAAATCTTACTCTTAAAAATTGAAAATTCAACATTCTTTTTCAAAATAGACTTAATTTTCATTCTTCAGAGTAAGATTCCACTTCAAAAAGTTTAGAGAATACAGAAAGACAGACGTAAAGTCGTGCGGATCGTTCACATCGAATTTTTTCAACAGCGCAAAAAAGCTCTTTCTTTCTCTTTCTCTTTCTCTTTCTCTTTATTATGACATGGAAAATAAGTTTGTATTATAATAAAAACAAAGAATCTCTTTCCTAAGAATTTATCGTGATTACAGACACATTAGAGAAACATTAGAGCATCAAATGTTATAGAATTTAGCAGAATTTCAGGAGAGAGGAAGAAAGAGAGATACAGACAAGATGATGAAATTTGATTTAAGTTAAATTGAGAGACAGAAAACTTCTTCATTCATTGCAATGCAAATTGTTTTATTTTTTCTCTAAAATACAAGTAAAAAAATTACAATTGGTAAAAAAAGATAATATAAAAATATTTATGTTGCTTTCATATTCGTAGAATTTGCTCCGAGTTGTTTTATAGAAAAAGATCGACTGTTGTTGAAAGTATTAACTGTTCTTTCCCACACAAAATAATTCTTTGGAAAAATCTTTTCCAGTTTTTTACATGATAAACTAAAAAAATCAGAACATTCAAATTAACTTGAGTATCTGGAGATAAGAATCAGATAATAAATCACAAAAAAAGTTCTGGTAACGCTATATTAATTGTATAATTAATAGTTGCAATAACTCGCATTGCAGACTACGGTGATTCAAGAGCACAGGAGATCTACAGAATTGAATCCAAGAATAATCAATACGCGGGAACTCGCCGCATTTAGCTCGCTGTTACGTCACGTAATTAGAGACAAATTTCGAGATTTCAAATCCGAGAAGACGGTAGATGGCGGTGGTTCCATGAACTGGTCCTTCAATTGCCCGTCTCGCGCACACAGAAGTCAATGTAATAACGCGGAGGCGCAGAGCTGGTTGAACGATTTGAACGAGCGCCAAGATCGTGAGGAGGAAAATTTTCAACGAAATAGACAACGACTGGCCGTCGAATTGGAGGAAATGTTGAAGTTGATACCGTCTGTCATTCACGTTTGACTGATATGTTATTATGTATCATTTCATAGACGTTTACATCACATAAAAAAGAATTATTTATTAGTACACAATATTTCATTACTTATCATCACTTTGAAATAAAAAAGTTGCTTAAATTAAAATTATATATCATTATAAATTATTTGTGTTGAGTTTTTGCATAAATAAGTGAAAAATGAATGAATGTATTTAATGATTGAACGTCCAGCGTGCAAAATTATCTATTTACTATCGAAATCTAAAATATTTCCATCGTTTTTCGCTGATAATGATAAAAGATTTGAAGAAACATTCACGTGAGAAAAGATTCGCATAACTTTTCGTTTCTGATGTAAATCAATATGACTGCAATAAAAAGTCTTTCTGGAAGTCTTTCGATATCCAATACATCGGATGATTAATATGCATTAAAATAACAATAATAATACAGAAACATTATGAAGTTTCTATATGAAATCATGAACTTGTTGATATCACTTTAGAAACATTGGAAATATTTTATCTGGTCATTCACTTTACATAACGATTGCGTATCTTTGAGAGAAAGAGAGAGCAACATCAGGAGTAAAGAGAAAAACATGAAATTTTATGTCGTGACGACAACCGTTTGATCGACAACACCGAACGACGAGATAAAAACATTGAATATTGTGACGAGGAAGATCCCAACAACTGTCCAATTGTTGGCCTTGTTCGCCTTACACATTTGCTCATGTTCCTTGACATTGTAGACACTGTTCCATATCAGACCAATACCCACAGCAATCTGTAAGAACAGGCTCATGCTGATCATGACGAGTGACGGATAGAAGTACGGATGCCGGCCGTCAGTCTGGAGAACGTAGCGCATCTGATTCGCGTTTGCGGACAACAGCGCCAGATCCATCATACCCTGGGCTAGGGTCTTCTTGTGCTGGTAGACATTCACGTCCGGAGTGATGACCTGTACGGCAGGCGTAGGAGGAAAGATGTTGCTGGACCAGTCAGCTTGCGTTCCCACGGGTAATCCCGGTCCATTTCTGCTGTCGAAGCCGATCGGCGCAGATGGTTTTTTATCCACGACGGACTCCGTTACAGTGACCGAATCCGATCCCTGTGGATTGTCGGCGAGATTTTCGTCAATCTCTGAGACGAAACCAGCGCGCAGCCCGATGGACGGCGCTTCTGCCTCCGTGTCGGTGGACGTCAGGGGCCTCGAAACCTCGTCGTTAATCTCGTCCAGATACAATATTTCATCATTGCCAAGCTTCTTTGTTCCATTCATGTTGGAAAATCGTAGAGAATCGGTTGAAGAAATCACCTGCGAAACAATATAATTTTTCATATCACTTCAATTTTTATTCTATCATTGTTTGAAAAAACACCATTCTACAGTCAGAGAAAAATATAGCAACTATAAAGAATTATACAACTATACAGATATAGATAAGAATTATACAGCTATAGATTTACACGAAAAATTTCCCGAAATTTGCGAATAAAAATATTATATTATGAAAGTTCTCGAAAAAATATAAATTACAGAAGTATTTAAAATTTATTCTAAGCGGTACTTTTTGAGATATGAAGGTTCGAAACTTGCCCCTAGAGATTATATGTGGTTTGTTTTTGAATAGGACTTCCGACCACAATAACAAAGATATTCTCGGCTATCAGAGATAAAAGCATAATGGTGATAAAACATAAAAGTGATAACTTTATAAGTGTTATATATAGAATTAATGTACACATATATAATTGAATAGACTATTTTATAATTATTACATATATATAATAGTTTATTCACTATATGTATACATTAATTTTACATATAAAACTTATAAAGTATAATTCCATATAAAATTTTGTGTAAATTTTATTTATACATTTTGTTACATTATAAAATTAAAAAAAAACAATAGAAATTCTATAGGCGCTAATGAATTAAATTAATTAAGAATAACAAACTTGTGAGAGTTGCAATTACATCCAATGCTGAATGTAATTGCAATCAAGTTTTATTGTATATAACAATTAAGTAAAACATTTCGATCCTCCGATTGGATCCTCTTCAGTAAATACATAATTGATAAATTAAAATATATACAAAAAATGTAATTAAAACGTTAAAATGTACTTAGAAAATTAGATTGTGTTAAAACTTACAAAAATATTGTTTGTCTTATATGTGAACTGTGGATAAGTCAATTCGCATCCATATGTCAAAATTGTCCACTAGATTTTTAAGTTTATTAAATAATGAGTTACGTCGATAATATAAATATGTAATAAATAAAATTGAAATCAGAGTGGTGGTAATTAATTAAAACTTATATGGATGTTTAAAGATTGGCATATTATGTGAAGTTGACAAAGTGCTTGTCATGGTGCATTGTCTAATGAGAACGTTTGTCACACAATAACACAAATTGACCTACAATAAAACTATGGAAGAGGAGGAAGCATCAATTTTAAAAAATTAAAGTAGCGTATAACGGATCCAAAAATTCTGTGTCACTTTGTACATTCAAGTCATTTTTCTGTTTATATGTATGTAAATCATTTCTATTAGTCGTTTGTTTAAGAACCTTTCTATATCCAAAATTTTTTTATTCTCCCAATCAAAATCATGTGCAAATTCCTGTCTATGTGCCGTAATAACCGAGTGTTGTGATGTTTTCCAATTAATATGGTTCCTATGTTCCTTAATTCTTGTCTTTAACATCCTACTGATTTAATTTTTAATTTCTAAAAATTGATGCTTTTCTTTCTTCTATAATTATTGAAGATCTATTTGTGTTATTGTGTGACAAACGTTCTCATTAGAGAACGTCATCCATGACAAGCGCTTTATCAACTTTGTACAATATGCCAACATTACATGGATATTTCCAAATATCCATGTAAGTTTTAATTTAATTAATTTCCATCAGTCTAATTTCAATTTTATTTATTACGTATTTATACTATTGACGTAACTCATTTAGTAAACTTGGAAATCTAGTGAACAATTTTTGACATATGGATGCGAATTAACTTATCCACATCAGTTTACATTAAGACGAACAATATTTTTGTAAGTTTTAACATAATTTAATTTTCTAAATATATTTAACAATAATTTTTTTATTGTATATAATTTAGTTTATCAATTATGTATTTACTGAAGAGAATTCAAATCAAGGATCGAAACGTTTCACTTATTTAATTGTAATATACGATAAAACTTGATTGCAATTACCAGCATTGGCTCTCATTAGGCTTGTTATTCTTAATTAAAATTTAAAAAAATGCTGAGTAAATTGAATAAACTATTTTATACAATAATTATTGCAGTTACAGAATAATTTTTTCACTTGTACTTGTACAATTCTACATATAAAACTTATACAGTTATCACTTTTACAGTTGCCATCATTGTTTTTTTTTCTTATATTCAGGAATCTTTATTATCGCGATCCGTGAATGAATAAATTAATTGAACATTCACTTTTTGTATTACATCGCTACATATTTATTTCTAACAACTGTTGCCATGAATCGCGACTAATTGCCATATATAAAACACACTCACTCTTGTGTCTTTTAAATCTAAAACGTAAATATCTTTTGAACGGCTAAACTATTTCATTCAATTGTTATTATAATGTATCACTTTTTCTTCGTTTCATAACTTCTTTAGCTATTTAAGCTAGCACTTTGTAATTACATCCCTTGCAATTGTACTTTATAACTTTTAATTTATAATTCACAACATGAACATTTGGCAATTTTAGTTTTTATCCGCTGGTCGCTCAACAAGTGTGTCTTTAAAGAACGTAATCGAGCATATTTCTTTAGCAATTTAAAAAAATTATTTGTTTTCTTTCAATATCACTCACTCACCGTATTTTAAAACACTGCAAGTGTCTTCTCTGACTTTACAGAACGAACAAAGGATTCACGATGTGGGTTGTCCGAGTGTCCGATTCGATGTTCTCCGATCTACTGGTCTCGTTGCCGCGCGCGGCAACTGATTCATCCATCCTCACGTCACGATTGCCATACTATACGACGTTATACTGGGAACGTATCATGGCCGCGTAGTTTCCCCGGGTTTCATGTCATAGGAAAACGTACGCGATCGTTACCGTAATTAAAGCTACGCACGGTCCGGTAAGCTATTAACACTCGCTGTAGAATTCTTCCTATCTCCTCGTAGAATCTTTCTCGTAAGCTGCAATCGCTCTGCAAGATGAACTAATGAACACTTTTTTCTATAATTGAACATTTTGTTTTTTAATCGAGCGCAATTTTGATCCTGAAAGAAAAAAGCCACCGTAATTAATCTTTCGAATTATTAGCTCCTGTTATTTTTGTTATTATGTCACAGTTAGATATTATAATTTCATTATATTTATAATTTTTCATTATACATATGTAATACAATATAATAGTACGAAATCTTTTTAATTATTAATTTCTGCTATTTTTGTAATCATGTCAACGTTAGATACTATAATTTTAGTTATAATTCCTCTTTTGTATAGAATATACAGGATATTTGATAATTCTTCTGACGGAGTTCGTGGACATGTAGAGTGGACTAAACTGAGATGAAAAGTCCTGTACTATTTTGCAATTTTTACACATTTTTATTTGAGTACAAAATTATTGAAGACCAATTTTCGGCAATGTTTAACAATTAATGTCTTATTAATTATTGTAAAATGGTAGAGGGCTTTCTGTCTCAGTTTAGTCCTCAGTTTAATATCTACATATCCACGAATTCCGTCAGAAGAATTATCAGACATCCTGTATATAATATAGTAAACAATGTAATTACTAGCTGCTATTATTTCTGTTATATCAGAGTTAGATGCTAATTTCAATTATGATATATAATATATATCCAGATAATATTTTGCAGGCATTTTGCTGAAAATTTATCCTCATTTGATGCAATATTGCAAACAAAGAAACACACAAACTGTAATAGAATAACTTTAAAATAATTTTGTGGCAGTAATTGTGATAAAAGTGTTTGATTATGGCAATATTTCGGAAAAATTGAAGCAATTTTACTTATCATTAAAAGTTAATTTGGCAAAATTATGGCAACATACAAGCAAAATTTTATTTAGCAAATTAGCATGACAACATTATGACAAGAAGTATCAGCAAATAAATTACACTGCTTTGCTTTTGCACGAATTGTAATCTGGGTAATAGTAAGTAACACATTATAATACAATAAAATAATACATATTAATATATTATAATAGTACAATCTAAATATACATACATACTTTAGATCGTTCCTTCTTGAGGGAATGATTTAATTAAACTAGCTATGAATTTTCAACAAAATATACATTTGACATTTAATCGTCGCACTTTGTTGTATCCTCTTTCATGCATTGCAAATGTTTTATTGGTAATATAGAGAAACGGAATAGAATCCAACGACATCAGTTCACGACTGTCTCGTGTACTGACCATGTGTCTCGACCACGATTTAGAGTCACGCTTCAAGGTCTTCTTCCGGCGAAACGATTCGTGGAAGGGAGAATGGCAATGATCCAGGAAGGCATTCGCGGATTCGTCGCTATAAGTATAAATACGTTGTCCGCATTTATTCTCCCGCTTCAGTCGCTATAATCACAAGAGTGACGGTGTTTTTTCTTCAAATACCTGCTTCGCGTGATAATGGTATTCATAATATTCATGAGACACTTTGCATTTCTGCATCCTCGATCTACAGGTACAAAGGTGATCTACATTTTGCATCTGTCCCGCCGATCTAGAATATAATTTTGAGAAAGCGTCATCGGGTGTTTCCCGAGGTTCCTCGGACTTTCCGCGTTACATTTACATGACGTAAATTGACGCGCGCGTACATTACTGCGGGAAATTGACGATTTCGAATACGCGTATGGACCCGATAGAATAAAACTGACAGAAACTCTGAATTAAGTCATCTACACGACCTTCTTTCAGTTGCTCTCGCAAATGTTGATTATGAGATAATTAATAGTACGCGGTGAACACCAACTAACAATAATTACATGATATATCTATATGTATATAAATTTCTCACTTAATATAAATGTGATGTAACGCATATTTTACGTAACAATTAAGTAAGAAATTATGATAATGCTGTATAATGTTATAATTTCCTATTCAATTCACTGTTAATTGATGTTTACTGGAGTAGAGTAGGAAGATATAATAATCATGAATTAAATTAAATACAAATTAAATTAATAACAAAGGCTACGAGCCAATTAAAATTAATTACATTTAATAAAATTAGATTAGTAAAAAATACAAACGTTTTCGACGCTGATCGGGTCATTCTCAATGTTAGAAAAATAATTACAATAAATGTTGGATTCTTATATTACAAAAATAGTGTTCTGTACGTTATAAAGATTTTTTAAAATGTAGATACGTATCAAATGCTTTATGTCTTCCTTCTTTGTTACGAATATATTCTATTGAGATATTAAAAGTGAAACGTTAAAATCGCTCAAGATAATCGGGACGTTCATGATACTCGCATTTTTCTTCAATGAAAAGCAATTTATTTAAAAGAAAATTTTCAAAGAAATCAGTTGTTAAGTAACGAATACAATTAATAAATAATTACACTGTATAAAAGAAATCACTAACAATAATCAAAAGTAAACGAACAGAAGAAACAACTTTTTTAAACGTATAATGCATTAAAAAATCATTAGACTTATGTTAATATTAATATCAATTGCAGATTAAAAATGAACAAATCAATAAATCAGTGCACATTAAAATACAAAATTATAAAGTTCGTCTACTTTTAATTATTGTTAGTGGTTTTTTTTATACACTAATTATTTATTAATTGTATTCGTAACTTAACGACTGGTTTCTGCGACAACTTTTTTTCAAATACATTACTTTTCATTGAAGAAAAATGCGATCATGATTATATTGAGCGATTTCAACGTCTTACTTTTAATATCTCAATAGATCATATGTTCGTAACAAAGAAGGATGATATAAGCATTTGATACGTATCTACATTTTTAAAAATCTACTTTATTACAGAACTCTATTTTTGTAATAGAGAATCCGACATTTATTCTAACATTATTATTCTAACATTGAGAATGATCGGATCGGTGTCGAAACGTTGTACTTTTTATTAATCTTTAAATATTAAACTTAAATATTATTAATATTTTAAATATTATTTAATTTTAATGTATTAAATATTATTAGTATGTTAATAATATTTAAAACATGTATTAATATGTTAATATATATTATTAATATATATTTAATGTTTTAAATATTATTAATTTTAATTGGCTCGTAGCGCTTGTTATTACCTATATTTGATTTATTTCAATTGAGCCATTCTATTAATTTATATTTTAATTACGAATGAAACAATAATAATGATGTATAATAATATAAATATGAATAAATATGAAAGCGTAATTATTTATCATAGCAAGTTTGCTATCGAATTATCCCTAAATCCCGATTATGAGATAATAGTACCCAGTAAACATTAACTCTAATATTATATTAATAATATAAATTTCACTCAACAATATAAATGCAATATGTAACACGTGTTATATATATAACAATTAAGTAGGAAATTATAACATCGATGTAATATTATTGTTAATTGCTATTTACTGGAGTAGGATAATAATGGCAATAATAATATAAATTACAATAAGTATAAGATATGCAAACGTAAGCATTTGCTCTAATAACTGTAGCGTGTTCGCTATCGAATTATCATGTCGCTAGGGAAACCGGTTAAGAAAGAGTGGGAAGAAAGTATTTCGCGATCGAGAGATTCTTATGGTGGTACTCAGGTTTTCCAGATTTGGCTAAAAATGGAGAACGGCGATAAGCAGCAGCGACGATTCGCGTCAAACTTTCCTTCGAGCTTCTCTCGTTGGAAGATGTGCTTTGGAGATGCGTCTTCGTTCCTTCTAATTGCTCATTAATAATGAATTGCGTGTCCGTTAGGTAAAGCGACGAGTAAGCGGCAGATAAAGTAGTCGATTAACGAATGATATGGAATCACGCGAGCATTATGCTCATTGTTGCGCGAAATCAATCGTCCGTTATAAGAACAATGATTCCTGATCATTAATTTCAGTACATCTCGGAAAAGTGGATAACCTTCTCTCTGAAAAGTTACTTGCTTGAATGTTACAAATCCTGGACCTTCGAGGAAGAAGAACGGAGGAATGGTATGGTAATTTTTTCTTCTTGTTTTCTTTTCTTTTTGGATCACCGAGGAGAATCCAATATAACATTGGCAGGCTCAAGATTTCTTTGTACCTAAAGCAATACTCTCTTAAAATTATTATTAAAAAATGAATGAATTAATTAAAAATGTTAAATATAAATTAATAATTATTTAACATTAGAGAAGAAGGTGTTATGGCCAATGTATGTATATATTGTGACTTTCCTTAATATCTCCGCTATTATATATTCTAATGACTACTTATGAAATTATTTATTCAGTAGCTTGTTGTTACATCATGACGCTAATATACTCAATAGCCAGCATTTATTATAACGCATTTTTATTTCAAAATGTTTTTGAGGTACATTTTAGCATTTAATTACACTTATTTTCTCATTTTTCTTAAACTTGAACTATCATGCGAATGTATATATATATATATATATTTGAGTGTGTTGTTTGCTATTTAATATTTTATTTAATGATATATGGGATGTTTGGAAAATCATAGTAAATTTTTCGCATAGAGGTAGAATGGATTAAACTGAGAAGAAAAATTCTCTACTATTTTGCAATTTTCGCAATAGTTAACAAGGTGTTAATTGTAAAAAATTGCCAAAAATTGATCTTCAATAATTTTTTTATTCAAATACTATTACTTTTACAGAAAAAGCAAGCAACAAAAATTGTTTATTTTCTTTTCGTGTTTACTGTTCAGTAGAATTGATCACTTACAGTTGACAATTAATCACCTATTTAATTAATCGAATTGATAAACCGGTCCTTTGTATATAAACAATAAACAAATGGTACTGTAATTTATTTAAATCTAATGATATGTATCATTCATAAAAAAATTTGATATCAATAAAATTGACATCAAGTTAAAATCCTCAAAATTTTATGTATCATTCGTAAAAAAGATTTGATATCAACAATTAGCGCCAAATTAAATTCCATTCGGATACCAAATTAAATAAATAATATTAACTTTAATGATATGTAAAATTAATAATAAGTATAGGGCTACGAGCCAAGCAAGGTCTTAATACTGAGTTATTATGAAACAAAAGTTTATTATAATAAACGTTTGGATTCCAATTGGGCCATTCTCAATGTTGAAATTAATACAATTTGAAATCAACGATTTATTTGATAAACAATAACTTGCCAATACATATGATAAGATTTAGCCGGTAATTGTAATAATAAATATATAAATTCGTAGTGTATGTACAATTTCGTTATGGATGATTGTGAGCATTATTTAATATAAACGCGAAAAAATAAATAATGAAATAATATATTCGGATAAGAACGTGAACATATACGTTACAGCGCATAATGATCATCAAATAGCTATCCTATAAAGTGATCCTTAAAAACGTAGCAACGGTTCTGAATTGCACTTTCAAACTAACAAATGAATCAACTCTGAATATTATCTAAAAACATAATTTACATAATTTAAAAGATTGTATAAATAATTTACAAAAATAAATATAAGTCACAAGCTATAAAAATTTCTCAATTCATACACAAAATATTATGATGATACGGTTATTAAATAAAATAGAAAATTATATGTCTAATGATAAAACGATTATAAAAACACATGAATAAAATTAAAATTTGTATATATATATATATATATATATATATATAAAATATTTTAAGATAAAAAGTTTATAAAAAGATTAAAAATTAAATACAGGAACGAACGGTTAAAAATACAAATTAAACAATCAAAAGTATAATAAAAAAATATAATAAATAAAAAGTATCTCTTAACTGGTAGTGCAATATTTAAGAGTAACATTTAAATGCAGAAAAATTGAGATATCTTGAGATCCAGAACTCATCTCATTAATAAAGACAAAAAAATCTAATCTGATACCATGTGACAGTAGAGGTAAGAGAGTGAAAACAAGTGATAGGGAAAAAATAAAGGAGGGGATATTTAGGAAATATTAGGAAGAGAATAGCGATTAGAGTATAGGAAGATACAGGTCAGATAACGAATCCATATCGGTTTGAAACGCTCACGTTTACATTCAACTTGTAAAATGCCATTAAAATAACAGCGAGAACTTAGTTGCGCACCTAATAATTAAAAAATTCTAATACAAAGCTACGAGTCGGATGATAGTTGTTAATAATTAAAATTAATCGAAATCTAATACATGTAATATACAAACGTTTCAACCCTTATCAGGCTATTCGACCTTCAGTGTCGTACAATATATGCGTAATTAACTATTCTAAAACATCTTCGAGAACATCTTAAAGATTGAAGCTAAGATATTGATGAAGATTCAACGTTAGTGTGCTGTATAGGACTGTGGCCAAGTTTTGCCCATAAGTCAACGCCAATAAAAATGGCGTTTTTTAATGTCAGCATTATGCGGAACGCGCACGCACGCACGCACGTACTAAAAATCTGGGCCAGTCATCAAGCCTTCTATTAATCTACTAAACGAAGAAGTCCGCGAATCATCATCAGTTATTTTAAGGTGCGCCTAGGGTCATGCAACTTTTTCCTTAGGGCGGAAACGTGAAAAGTGAAAATTTATTGAATGTACGTGTGTACATGTTCATACATACATACATAAAAATTTTCACTTTTCCGCTCTAGAAAAAAAGTTATATAATCGATACCCAGATTACCGAGCCGAACCTCGAGTATTTCGGCGAATAACAAATGCTTATGGAAATTTATTTGTCCGTAGTAAAAATATAATTCGTAAAAAAATTTTCGATTCAAGACCAACTACACTTTTGAGACTGAGATGTGATCAATCGAGATGATATCAAGAAATTCGAAATTAGGCAGAGACCGAGTTCGAGATCAAGATAGTCTTCTATCTAGTCTTCTCGTAGAGACAAGACCGAAACATTAGAGTAGGATATAATAATAACAATAATAATATGGGTTACAATAGATATGCAAGCGTAAGCATTTGTAAGTAGCGAGTTCGCTATCGAATTATCATGTCGCCAGGGAAACCGGCGTTGAGAGAGAGAGAGAGAGAGAGAGTGGGAGGAAAGTATTTCACGATCGAGACATTCCTATGGTGATACTCAGACATTCTCCGAATTTGGTCAAAAATGGAGAACGGCAAGCAGCAGCGGCGGTTCCCTCCGAGCTTCTTCGAAAGATGTCCCTCGGAGATGCGTTTTCGTTCCTCTTAATTGCTCATTAATAATGAATCGCGTGTCCGTTATGTAAAGCGATAAGTAAGCTGCAAATAAAGTAGTCGGCCGTTGAGCGAATATGGAATCGCGCGGACATTGTGCTCGCTGTCGCGCTAAATCGATCGTCCGTTATAAGAATGACGATCATTATCGATCCCAGCATGTCTTGGAAAAGCGGACAACCTTCTCTCCGAAAAGACACTCGCCTGAATGTCTCAAGTCCCGGGCCTTCGAGGAAGAAGAACGGAGGAATGGTATGATAATTTTTTCTTCTTTCCTTTTTTTCTCTTGAAGGACCATCGAAGAAGATTTGACGTAACATCGAGGCCCAAGGTTTCTTTGTATCTACAACAATGCTTAGAATTATCATTTAAAAATTAATTCATAAATTAAAAATAAATATATGTAAATAATTATTTAACATTATTAATTAAACCATGTTACAAAGTTTCTATCTTAATATCTAAATGAAGTATTTTGAGATATTGAAAAAGAATATAAGGTCAAAAAGTTTTATTATCTACAAATTTCAGAAATCAAAGACTTTATTTTTGAAAACCTATTTAAATTATTTGCAATTTGTTTCTGTACTTTACAGAGTAAAATATATCATTCAGATATTGAAAAATATAAATCTTATCAATCATTGTAATTTTTTTGATTAAAATATATTCCTCATCAATTTTATTACTTTAATATATTGTTTAATTATTATGTTATTATTATGTTAAAATTGTACATAGAAGGGGCTTTTACTGTAATATTTATTTTTATAAAAATAAATATTACAGTGAACGGCATATATTAATAAATTACTTAATAATCATTCATATAAGCTCTAATTTATAATTTTCTAACACAAAAGAATTCTTTTGCTCCAGAGATCGCCGCCTGCATCGACAAATTCGTTTTGGCGAAAAGATTGCACGCGGAGAATCTGCAGCACCAGCCACTTCCGGATCGAGTAGACGATTCCATCTTCAGGAAAGGATGTCGCGCTTGTTTGGCCAGTTACAGACGGGACGCGAAGTGGAATCAGGATCGAGCGAATCTCGCAACGAGGGTAGAGAATCGCTTTGAACCCGCGCTCGGCTGCAAGAAGCCGGAGACTCGGATGGATCTGGCGATCTGCTGGGAGACGCCAATAGACCCGGTATATGAGCCTCGTAGAGCGACGCACATCGACGGTTCCGAGGGTGGCTCAGCCCCGGCGATCTTTGCCATGATCCAGCACACTCGGGTGCCGAAGAATCGCGAGCTTCTGTCTCGTATCGAGGAGAAAAACAAGTGCGATTGTGCAAGACAGGACGAGGCGGAAAAAGATAGGAATCGAGGCTGCTATAATCGTTCCTACAACGGTGAGGAATAACATAGCACGGGAAAGAAAGGATAATCGATCGGACGTATAGAGTAGTTTAGGACAAGGAATGTTCGAATGCGGTTAGTCGATTCGCTTAATTAATAACTTATTCTTTAGAAATTTATGTTATTTACAATATATACTTCATTTTCTGTCGTTTTATTATTATATGTAATTTAATTATAACTTTGTATAAAACTATTATTAATCATTGAGAATTATATATTATTAATTATTAATCTCACATATTATTCATAAATTAAATTACCAATATATTATATAACCATTAATTATTTGATCAATTAATGCCTTTGTAAGCCATGCACTGGATCTCGATGTGAAGTATTTTCCTTTATTTAATCTCTTATACTCCAAACGTTTCGATCTTAATTCAATCCTTTTCAATGTCAGAAATTTACATTCGCGAAATTATTGTGTTTCCTGATACACTATACATTAATTATTGTATTTATAAATAACATATTTCTATGTATTTTTAATAGAAAATTATTAATATTTTATACTGTATAATTTGTAATATATTTACGTAATTTATATTATATAATATATTGTTTATTTAAATATATTATATATTATTTACTTAATTTTTGTTTATAGTAATTTATGCTATATAGTATTATTTGCTTAATTATACATTTATATAATATATTATTTGTAGAGAAGCATGTTAAACGCCGCGTAAGCGAGAAATTAAATAAACAATTAATAACAAATTCGATCGCAGAACTCTGTGGCGAACGGCGTCGCGAGAAGCCGTTGAGGTCGAATTCCGTGCCGCGCATCACCGAGCGTAAGTGCACGGCTTGCCGAGGCGGAATGGAAGCAGAACTCGAGCGGCGAAGAAAGGATCCGAGACTGATCCGGTCCGCGGTGGGTTTCGCGCTCGGTCTCGAGGAAAAGCGCGAGTCGACGGTAGGCGACGACGTCACGCGCAGAAACGGATTACCGCCGATGAAGATGACAGTGCCGCGGCCGAGGACTCCCTTCGCGAGGCGCACTTTCTGCATCGACACTCTGGCGCCGCCGTTCAGCGTGATGAATGGCTGCCGGGATGCCGACTACCCCGAACACTGGCGCCTCATGTCCGTGTACCAGCAGTCATACAGGAACCCGCAAAAACGAAAGGCTCGCCGCTTCTAATCAGGCCGAGGATGAGTCTAATAAGAGAGATAATATGAGATCTGTTCTATGGTCGAATTAGCCTAATTAGTTTTATTGGTCTAAATTAAATACAGTTTTATGCAATGAATCTTTTTCGAGGTTCATTGTCTGTTAAAGAACTAATTCCAATTATTATTGATTATTGATCCGTTATAATAGTAAGAGAATTTTATAATATTTCATTGAGGTTTTCATTGTTAAATAAATGATTAATCCTTAAAAGGAAAATAAACATAGGAAAAAATCTTCCTCCGATTTTGATACGCTTTTAATATGTCGTAATTCAAACCATAATCCTTAGTATATTTATATTTTAATATTTTGCTATATTTTTAAAGAGTGAAACATCCAATCGGTTAGTTTTTTTCGTCAAAACTAGAAAAGATATGAAACAATTCTTTAAATTAAATAATTTTAAAAATATAATAATGGTATACAAAAATATTTTTAATTAATTTTTCGTTTATAACAAAAATTTTAGATGTTTTTATTATTATTATAAGTACTCTTAACACATTTAACTTTTGTTTATTAAAAAATTATTTTTCATCTATTCTACTTTTTACAAAAGAAATGTGTATGGACATGTATAAAAAAATATTCCTTATTTTATCTAGATTTATAACATTAAAAGCTTATCAAAATCAGAAAAAAAAAACATTTTTCTGTGTTTCTCTGTTTTCCGTAGCTCAATAAAATGTTGCCGTTATATAATATAATTATATAGTATAATAAAATATGAAATTATTGAAAAGTTATAAAAAAATGAACGCAGAATTAAGATAATAATAAAAAAACTAAAATAAATAAAGAATAAAACAGAAAGTAAAAATATATCTTATACATTTTCACAACATTCGCCTTAAGCTTTCTTCTTTCTTTTTATACTGCTGATATTGATATTTCCGGTCATCGTCATCGGCGAGTCCGGCTCGCGAGCTTTCTCGAGTAACGACGTCTGCTCCACACGCGCGAGTATGATATTTTGCAAATACGCTAGGAAATTGGGATACGACTTCAGGGAGTTTTGAAAGTCGGTACGCGACAATATGTGGACCTCGCAAATTTCCACGGCGATGACGCTCGCGATCCAATGCTCTTCTTCCATCAGCAGAGCCAACTCGCCGAAGTACGCCCCATCTTCCAAGTGACAGATCTGTAAAAACACAGGAATGATTCAACTGATCTCCAAGTAACATAACATTAATGTTATAGTTTCAACAATGTAATTATTACACTAAAAAGAATTATTTATTTGATTAAATTAATTTGGTTGCTTTTATTTCTTTTGTTGGAGAATATATATATATATATATATATATATATTTAAGTCTAATATAACATAGTTGACTTAAATACATCATACATTCTTTATTGAAGGAAGTAAAGATGAACTAATGTAAGTTAATGTGTGTTATATTACATTATATTTGGATGGTTTTCATTATTTGATGATACAAGTCGATACAAGTCGACTATTCTCTGAATGTCAAGAAGGATAGAACGACACTTGTGTCGACTTGTGTCATCAAATGGAAAGCATCCATTGTTGAGTGTGAAATTATGACATTGATGTTACTTCTTGATGTTTATGCATTGAACTTCGTCGATGGAGATTAGTGTTTAAATCTATCAAGACTTTAATGCAAAGTCATATGCTGCGACGACCGACAATGTGAGGACAAATCCAAGGCGGATTCCTAAATCTTTTACCTCTTTCTCTACATTGTTATAGACGACTACGGTGCCGTAGGCGATGAAGTACAAAGCATCACCGCGCGCACCAGCTCTAACTAACACATCGTCTGCCATAAAAATCTCGGAGCGTATGGCACCGACAAATTGTGCTATCATTATCTCCGTCAAATTTTTGAACAGATCCACATCATTCAGCAATCGGCGATAATTGTGCAGAAGAAGCTTCTGAAACGATAAAGGATCAATTCTATAAAGAATTCTAATGAAAAAAATCTCCTAATATAATATTTTTCAAAATTTGTCATATTTTCAATTTACAAAGAAAAAATATATTTTATAAGCTTTTTCAAATTTTATAATTTTTTTCTAGAAAACTATAAAAAATGAGAAATTTTTAAATATTTCAAAATTTAAAAATAAAAAGAATTCTAAAAAAGATGTAGACTTTCTACAATCATTACTTCGACAAGTGTTCCAATACGTATTCCAAAAAATTTGAGAAATTTTTTAAAAAGTTATAAAACAGAAATTCTAAAAAATTTCAAAATTTACAAAATAAATTTTGAAAATTATATTCTAAAAGAAATTTCATTACGGTAACATATAACTTCAGAACAATCTTATAGCGCATCATTTTTATCACTTTTGTGAAGTCTATCTTTTTTATGAAAAGAATTAACGAATATCGATCAGAATGAAAACGTTTTCGTAAAAATATACTTTTGTATATTCTTTATGAAATTTTTTAAGACACTGTACTTCTCGCAAGTAGGGCGATGCGTGGTTGATAATAATCTTGTTTCTCTCGAATCCCTTTTTGTTGCGGTAATTGTAATAAAATAGCAATCGCCGCTGCAAGGAATGCGGCAATTCCTTGTACGACATGTACTGTTGCAACTGCTCAATTAATTGTGAATGTCTCTTACGAGTGGAATGAATCGTCATCATTAACTGCAAGATTTGCGCTGTGGTCGTTTTGAGAAAAAAAAACACTTTTTATTGATTAATGAAATCACAAAACTTAATCTTAAGCTAAATAAACTAATAACGACAGAAGAATTGTGAAAATTAAAATAGAAGAGACATGATTTCAGAAATTTAATACAGATGTATTATAAGAAGCTTTACGTCACTGAAGATTATCTAAAAGAGAATAAAAAATTTACGAAGTTATACAGCATAAAGATAAAAATAAATATTTCAGAGCTTGTTTCTATATATCCAAATATGTCCAGTATTTTGTTAAATTACAATCTTTTGTTCAAATTAATTAATTTTAATAAAGAAATTTTCTTAATTAATCTAATTAAACAGGACGAACGTACCCAGCATATAAATAAATCCAAGCAATCCGAGGACGGAGAGAATCATATTATATATAATATCCTCTGGGGCTCTGACATCCAAATAATGCGTGGATGTAGTTAAGGCAATAATAGCTCTGTTAACACACGTTAGGTAAATCTGGAATTTTGTTTTCCTTTTCAGCATGTAAGGCGATCGTATCCATGATCTACAAATTTTTTAATATTTTTATTACTTTTCGGTTGGCCATGAATTTTATATAATTATCGTAGAGAAAAAAACATCCCAGTAAATAAATTAATAATAAATTCATTTGTTTCCAAAGCCTGAGTAGTGAATATATAATCACACAAAAAATTGGAAAATAAAAACCTTGCAAATTTAAGCTTTAGTCGGTTTTGATCGATTCTTACTATCAATTTACTGTTAGGTCAATAAATTTTGAATAATTTTTTCGACTATTTATTCTTACGTCAGTAGATTTTGTTATTTATCTGCCATCAATTTATTGACATTATTATAACAGAATATAAAAGAATTTGTTTAAATTTGGTGTCTTTTTATCAATATTTGTAACAAGTATTTGACAAAATTTATTTTTGACAGACTTATCCTACTGGGATGCCTTCAATACATTAAAATTGTTATATAAACAAAAAACAATTTAAAAAAATAGAAGTCCATATAGCATAAACTTCCAAGGAACATCCCATTGTCGAAGAGCGTACTAGAAATATTCTCAGAATATCTCCAGAACGTTCTTTGATAAAGTGTGCTATATGAAAGCTAAAATAGACAATGAGATAAAGAGAGAAAACAACACAAAGAAAAAAAAGAAAAGAAATTACAGATGCTTTTATATGTATACTCACTTAAGATATTTCTCTGGCTATAATCGCATTAGAAAGTTAATCGTTAAAAATAATATTTCTACATTACATATTTATTTTTTTTTTAAATCTGTAGATTTTCGCCATAAAGTATTAAAACTTCATAAGGTTTGGTGTATGAGTTTACATGTTAAAAGCTGAAACGTGTTAAAACTTTGAAGATGAATATTTTACGACACCGCTAGGGTCTTTGAAACTTTAACCACGTATAGATAAAATTATTTTAAACATAATATCCAAATTTAAAAAAAAAACTGTAGAAACTCAATTTCTCGGAGAAAATCTCCTTAAAATACGCTTGTTGCTATATACGTAAGTGATTAATAGATTTAAATTTTTCATTCGAGGTACAATGCGTAGATTTTGTTGATTACTAACGCATCATTTTGTCCAACCATCTTGGCGACCGCCAGCGGCAAATAATACTCCAGACAAGCAGCCCAGTGCATGCATATGATGATGATGACGCTAATCTCCGCTATCTTGTATAGAAGGAAATTAAATTCGTAAACCTGTAATTTTCATGTTTAATGTTTGAGTGAGTAAGATCTCAATCGATGCGTCGTACAATAAAGACAAAGAAGAACAATCGTGTAAATCCTAACATAATAAAGTTGGCGAGAGTATTTGATGACCGTTCCCATCCAAAGTATCTTCAGAAAGTTCAATGCCGCCAAGTACCACATTGATTTGAAAAGCACGATGAAAAATTCCAAGGGTAGCACTGGCAACACATTTATGACGAAGAAACCCCGCAGATATTTGCTATATTTTTATTATCTTGTAAATCATTAAAAAATTCACCTTTCCAAACAAATTCTTAATTCCGCATTTTGAAAAGAATAGAGATTAAAGGAATCATAAAGCTATAAGAAATTACAATAATGTGTAATAAATTTTTAAAAATATGGATTCTATATTATTTAATATGGATTTTATTTATAAATATGGAAAACATAGAAAAAAATAAGTTTTTTTATCATAGACTGATCTTAATGATTAAGGCTAAATGCTCTGCATTCGTACCTTGCTACGATCCTTGGATTCAAAATTATTAGTTGCGTTTGACAATCATAATGACCGGTGAAAAACCAGATCACAATGTCGCATATAAATACGCTGTCGATCGCAAGGTTGAAAAGATACCATTTCTCAGGTTCGTCGAAATAAAATGCGAGAAAGACAGGAGTGATCATTAAAGCCACTATAATAAATAGCGTCATCGCAGATTCCCAAAATATTCTATATAAATTTTGTCGGTTCAGTACTTTTCGTTTTACAATTGGAACAGACTTAGCCAATTTTGTTATTTAATTCCGCTTATAATTTTATGGAAAAATCTCTGGCTGACCTGAAATTACTGAAAGGATGGATCATGTTGGGATGGGACTTGAGGTGTCGACTAATCTCATAATCGGCCGCCTGGGTGCTCTTCAGGAAGTATTGCACGAATGGATGCTTTCGTGACACTATCCGAGTACCAAGGAACCAACGTCGTAGTTGTGACCAACGAGAAGTTCCGGGAATCATTCTCATCAATGAATCCTCTTTCGGCGGCACTTCACAAATGTGTTCCAAGCACGGCTCACGTAGGAAATCTTGCTTTAATATTGATTATTATTTTTATTGTTACAATAACAAAATTCCAACTTGAGACAAATTAAAGTGCATATTACTGCGTTTCTTTAAATTCGTTTTATTATTCACAGATTGTTACAAAATATTGAAGGATTGCTTAAAATATTCTTAAATATTATTAAAATATTCTTTTTTTTTAATTTTAGTTCATATAAAATTACAAATCCATATAATTCCTTTACAATTATATTTTTTATCATGTATATCATATGTCTTCAAAGAAACAATACATAGCATATCGCACCCGAAGAGTTATGTATATTATCTTATTTTAAATAACTTTATCAAAATATTTATATACTTTCGTGAATTTATTTTTCTTTAATAATCAGATAAAATTGCAAAATGATAGAGGATTTTTTGACTCAGTTTCGCTCTACACAAGAGCGCTTGAAAAAAATTTCAGGACACCCTGTATAATAAAATATACACGAAATAGAGAGCTTAAAAAACGAATAAAAATCCTTATACTTAATTAATGTGGCAAAGAGATTGCAATTTTTTTACTTTTTTTTGGAAAAATAATATATTAATCGATATATTATAACATATATATATTTTTTAAAATTAATTTAATACTCAGATAAATTTACTAAATTAAATGCTTATACGATTCAATATCATTGAATGAGTGAAATTAAAATAGAATTCTGTCTTCTTGGTATCTCTTCTAGATGATGATAGCATACCTGATTTGGTATCTTTGTAAGATCGGGCACAAAAGCCATTAAATCCATATTGTTTCCCTTAACTGTGACTTTAAAAATAAATTCTCTAGTCTCTTCTCGTCTATATGACTTTTGTTATTTCCTTGAAATGTCCCGTCCTTTTGTACAATCTTTCGTTATTCTCCGTTTCCCTATTTAAATTTAAAGAAAGAAATTATAATACATTTAAATATGTGAAAATTATAGAAAATTCATTCTATTTCTAATAATGGATACTAATAACAATAAACATTAATTTACAAAAATATTAATGATGTATAAATCTAAAACCTGATAATTTAAATAATAAATCAGAAATTAGACAGTATAATATTTGTTTATATCCTTTTATTCACGGCTACATTTAATGATCACAAAACAGTAATCACCGAACGAAACGTGTTCACTGCGTTCAGTAATATCTCCTTAAATATCTCCGAATCAAAACTGTGTATCAAATTCACATTCGGTTTGTCCGACAACAGATGATCGAGGACAACTTGGCCCCGAGTTTTGTTGCCGTTCAACTCGATGTCCGCGTGCCACGGAACAACATTCTTGGCCATACGAGGTATCAACACAATTCCAGCTAGGAAAGCATCGCACACGGTATAATAAGGAAAATACTTTTTCGCTTGCGAGCGTCTGCTCTCTTCAATTTTGTTCATCATGTGCACGCAGGGTTTGTCTATTTTGCCTAGTACATCTCTTCGCCATTCCTGAAAAAATTTATTTCTGAAGCTACTATTATTTTGTGCTAATAATAGAGATTGAGTTGAACGTAATTAATTGCTATATTGACAATATAATTATTTTATGATGATTATTTAATAACTAATAAAAATTGCGGACAAAATTATATATACATGTGTAATTCTGGCCTCTAAACAGGATTCCCATGGTAACAGCCATAGAGGTTTGTTGATGCTGTTGAGTACGATGTGCACGCTTTCCGGATCTGCGTAGAAGTTAAATTCCGCTTGGGCAGTTATGTTACCCTGTGCTTTGAATATATTTACGAAAATTTAGATAAACGAAATTAAATTAATAAATGCTTATTATATATTATTACAATCTATATATTTTTATTTACACAATGGAATGCGTTCGACATTATATAGATGGTATTTTCTGTTCTTACTGATTACAGACGCCTCTCTTCAGGTTTATCTATTATATGATCTGTTTATGAATTTTATAATCTATAGCAACACAAACTACTTAGTTATATTTAATGTTTTAGTTTGTTTAAAATATCACGAGCAAAGAGGTAACTTTTACACTTTGACTGCCACGTATCCAAACGATATACACCTGTGAGTTCAGGACGTCGTGTGTATCAGTCTGTAATACACATATATTTCTTACTTATGTACAATGAGGAGCAAAAATGAGCGGCGCGCTCATCTACACCAATGTATGTATGTATTATAGCGAAGTACAAGCTCATTTTTGCTCCTTATTGTACATATTGCCATTTGTAAACTAAAAACACTTTGCTCTTATTTTGTATTGTAAATTCTGAAAAGGTCTATTAATTTAACAACCCTGATGAAAATTTGTCTCAGAATTTTTCATAATTTTTCAGAATTTCTATATAATTTTATAACTTTCTCGTATTTCTTATACGAATCGGAACACTTTTCAGAAAATCTACATCTTTTCTTAGAATTTTCCATGTATTATGTTAATTATAAAATATCATAAGATTTTTTGTAAGTATAATTTCGGATAAATTGTTATGAAATCTAAAAAATTTTTAAATATATAATATTTTTTTTTAATTATGGAATGAGAAACCTCAGAATATTTCAGAATTTATATATGAAAAATTCTGAGAGAAGATGTAAACTTTCCGAATATTTCCAAGTATTTCTGAAAAATGTTTCAATTTGTATAAAAATTATAAGAAATAAATTTTTACCAAGAAATGCAAGCTTGTCGAACCTTATTAACTCGTGTTGCTTATGATAGAATTGATAGCAAGATTGTAAACTAATTTTCGATTAACGCGAATCATTTTATATATATATATATATATATATATATATATATATATATTATATTACCAGTTGAATTTCCACCCATTACAAAAAGTTCTTTCACGTTGTTCACAAACTCTGGAAACAGTTTTATAGTCATCGCTATGTTCGTCAGAGGACCCAAGCAAATCACGGAGATGTTACCTTAATTATTAAAACAATTAAGTTAACATATAGTTTATGTTATGTAATAGCAAATAGGGTTGTATTAATTATATACCTGGCTCCTCCGATGTGATTCTGTGTAAAGCGCACACAGCATGCTCTTCTTGCAGTTTACTTGTATCCGGATCATCGGTGAATATATCTCCGAATCCATCTTTTCCGTGATAACATTCTGATGCTGTTTCTTTGGCATTTGGAGTGTCCAACAGAGACGAATACGCTCCTCGATAAACAGGTATCTATGGGAATAACTTTATTTAATACTTATTTAAACTCTTTATAAGGACACAAAAACGAATGATACAATAACTTACATCTGTGCAGTCGCATACGTGCAGCGTTCTGAACACATTTCTCACCACATTGCTCACTTTAGTGTTGCCGTTAACACAAGTGATAGCCTTAATGTTGAGTCTCTTGGTAGTGTGACTTGCCAAGAGAACGATTAAGGCCAAAGCGTCATCGATACCGGCATCGCAGTCCACAATAATGTTTCTTGAGACTTCCACTTCGTGCATATTTATTTCGGATTTTCTCGTCGGAAGCATTCTTAATTTCTTACCGTAAAGCAAAATATACGTAAGGCATCTGCGATGTTATCAGATTGAAGTGTAATATGGACGAGATGTACTCCCGTATTTATTGACGAGTTGATAAGACTGGTGTGTTGATTATGCGTCTTATTTGTTGCTACGAAGAGATAAAGGTCATTGAGTCTTATCAGACTCGTTTTCGCAGAAGGCGAATATCATACAATATACTGCAATCATATTTTCTTAGAGAAAATAAAGGATAAATCTGAAAATTTTAGGACGTAATTTCTAAATATTTACAAACTAATTTACGACTATCAGAAGTCTGCGTATCAATTTTTTGCATAGTATTGTATCTGAGATATATATAATTTCCAAGTTATGAAAGCATGAGTCATTATAACTACAAAATCACAATAGTTGCAAATTTTATTAAAGTTATTAAAAGTCACTTTTTAATCAATCATAATTTGATATATTTTGTTACTGCGACTTTGTTGGGCTAATATCGTCTTTATATAAAACTAATAAAGTTTAATTTAAACAGATTTAAGGGGATTACTTTGGAGTTAGCGCGGTAAAAGGTACGCAATCTACACTTATATAATCATTAATAGTATAATGTCTATTAAAAGATGTTAGTTCGAATGTTTCGGTTATTGATTTTAGTCATCTTCAGTAAATATATAATTAATACATTAACAAAAAATATCTTCTATCCAGTCGGAAAGTGAGAAAAACACAAACATCGTACAAAGAAATTGTCTGTCTTCTTGGTTAATAAATGATTGTGTTCTAATAAAGTTATTGAGAGTTCAAATTACGTAAAATTAACATTGAAATTGTACAAAGAAAGTGCTCAATTCTATAATATATAACACTGCAGTTAAGTATATTATAATATTGAGTAAATGAAAAAGATTTATATAAAATGTGATGAAACTTAAAAATCGTCAAGATGTATCGAATGTTCTTAACTGTTTCATGTCTAAGAATGTAACAAGATTTTAAGACAGATACTGAAAGGGCATAGAACGATGTTGTCATTGTGTAAGTTAAATCTAAATTTATTTACATTTATTAAGAATGTTATTATATGTTCGATCTAAACCATCTGTGTCTTTTTGAAGATTAAGACCATTTGTTTGGCATTTTATATTTATGATTTCTGAAATCAATTGTTTGTTAAAATATCTTTCTTTGTCCAGAATTTCTGTATCGTCCCAATCAATTTTGTGACTGTGATGCAAAGCGTGTTCAGTGATAACAGAATAAGAATTAAAATCTTTACGTATATTATTTTATGTTATTATTATTTTACGTTTTCTTGTAATTAATTTTCTTTTTATTTGATCCATGTAGGATGCATCACAATCCTTACAGTTTATTTTATAAACGATGTTTCTTCTTTGTCCTTTGGATGTCAGATCTTTATGAACTTTTACAAATTTATTTAATTTATTTAAACTGAGAAAGGCCGTTCTATGTACATCGCCATTAATTACATTTTTTAATTTATCTGAAATGCCTTGCATATGAATAGAGAACCACCTTTTTTTCATTTGAATTTTTTTCTAAGTTATTCTTGTTAGTCAACAAATTCGTTTTTTTAATTAAATGTTTAAATTTATTAATTATTGTCTTGAGGATAAAATTTGTAGGATAATTGTCTGTTAAAATTTTAATTTTTTCATGAGACGTCAAATTTTTTTCATAAAATTCTGGATGTGAAAGAAGAAACATTCTGTCAACTAAACTTAAAATTGTGTCCTTCTGAAATATCGGATGTTGAGAGTGGAAATTGAGAAATCTCTCAGAAAAAGTGGGTTTTTGAAACCAATCAGTTTTTAGAAAAAACCTTCATCCATAATCAAAGTGACATCCAAAAAATTAATTTTGTTTCCTCCTTTTTCTATAATGAATTGGAGTCTGGGATGGTATGAATTAAATAATTGTTTAATTTACACAATGACAACATCGTTCTATGTCCTTTCAGTATCTATCTTAAAAACATCTTGTTTATTACATTCTTAGACGTGAAACAATTGAATAAGAACATTTGATACATCATGACGATTTTTAAGTTTCACAACATATTTTATATAAATCTTTTTCATTTATTCAATATTGTAATATACTTAACTGCAGTGTTATATGGGATTGAGGTAAGCACTTTCTTTGTACAATTTCAATGTTGACTTTACGTAATTTGAACTCTTAATAACTTTATTAGAACGCAATCACTTGTTACCAAGAACAGGCAACTTCTTTGTACTTCGTTGTTTGTGCTTTTCTCACTTTCCGACTGGATAAAAAATATTCTTTGTTAATGTATTAATTATGTATTTGCTGAAGATGGCTAAAACCAATAGCCGAAACGTTCAAACATCTTTTAATACATATTATATTATTAATGATTATATAAGTGTAGATTGCGTGCACCTCTTACCGCGCTGACTCCAAAGTAGCCCCCTTAAATCTGTATTATATTTTTACAATTATTAGGAGTCCTATTTTATACATATATTCTTTACAATAATTAGGAGTCCTATTTTATATATATATATTCTTTATTCTAAATTGTCACTAATAAAATTGGTAGTTTCGAAAAAATTATTCTTCTGAATGCGTTTAAATAATCTGCCGGTATATTTGACTAAATAGAATTTACAGGCAGGAATTATTTAATTATACCCCAGCGGATATTAGATTTAAACAGAACCCAGAAATTCAAAGTAATTGCGCTTTTGAATTCTTTTATTATAATATTTGCAAAAGCAAACTCTTGGATTCGAGAATTAATAAATACAGTATATCGATCTGACAATCTGATGAGCGATGTGATTCTACTTAGTGACGCAATGTATATGATTCCGGTTCTATTTTATCTAATTTGGCACTATCAGATTTGATGTAAGCGTTTTCTCGCGACTTGATGTAAAGGTCTTGTGATGTCGACGGTCAGAGATCTCTACAAGACCTTTATGTCGAGTGTCATAAGAAAACGCTTACATCAAATCTGACAATCTGATGAGCGATGTGATTCTACTTAATGATGCAATGTATATGACTTCGGTTTTATTTTATCTAATTTGGCATTTGAATAAAGAAGAACGAAGTAAATTGTCGGGAATCATCAACTTGAAATTTGTGTACCTATGTAATTTCAATTTATATTGTATATTGATAAGGACCCGAATTGAAGGGTCGAAACGTTTATGTTATTCATTTTACATTTACACAAAAATAAAGAATGTTCTGCGCATTCGAGCTGATGTAGGCTCTGATGGGCTTTTTTATATTTTTCATTACTGATATATTTTTTTATTAAATCATATATTAAATTATATATTTATATAGAATATTAAAATAATATACATGTACATATTATATTTGAAGATATAATATTCAATCATGTATAATATTACATATAATAATTAATATTAATATACTTTATTTAACATATATTAATAGTAAAATATATATAATATATATTAAATATAAATTATAATGTATTAAATATGTATATATATATATATATATATATATACAGGATGTCTCACAATTGCCGCATTTTCTCGTAAGGACACATTCTTGAGGTAATTTTGAGACAAAAATTCTACCGGCATTTTGCCTTGAAATTTTGAATTTTTTAATGTAAAATTCATGTATATTGAATGTTTATGTCATGAGGAGTCGACAAATTTTCCGCTGGCCACTATAGTGGCCAGTTCGGTTCCGCAACGGGATGGCCAATGTGGAAAATTTTAATTTTTTGTTTTTAGTGTTTCTAAGTGTTTTTGATGTCGCAGAACACGTTTTTGAAATCAGATTATCGAAATTGTATATAGAAATAGTGTTATTTACCTAGATAAGTCTAGATAAGTCGAATGAAATAACATATAAATATTTACATACATTTAGTGTAATCCAGGACTATCGACGTTGTCGTAGACATAGAAAATTATTTATGTATGTTCCTTTTTTCGTTTTCTTTACATTTAATTTTTTTTTACATTTTTATTTTTTTTCATTTATTTATTTATTTTTCATTTTTGTTTATTTTTTATTTATATTATTTTTTGCTAATTATCATTTTCCACCTATGAAAATGTTAGAATTTATAGCAAAGTCTGTATTGTATGAAAATCTTCAAAACAAGATGTTATGCGTAATGCAGTATTGCATAATCGCAAAATGCACAGTAATATCGAGTTCGATGTCTGGATTAATGTAATGAACACAAATATCATCGACGACTTTTGTTGAATGCTCTTGGGAAATGACGTCCTATCAACAAATCAGATTTAAATGATACAGACTTCTTTTATTACACCCGTACAGTACTGAAACTTGTAGCAACATTTCAATGTATATTGGAATACAATGTTGCAGAAATATTGCGAAGACTTCTTTTTGCAATATTACTTCAGCAATGTTACAGCAGTATTTTTGAAATATTTTCAGCAAGAGACACAAATTGACATAAGTCATTTCCTTGTTCAAAAGAAACAAAGACAAGAATGACTCTTGTGTCGATTTGTGCCTCTGCTAGAAAGTTCACTTTGAGTGTTAAGACTTGTATATATTGATTTGTGTATAACCCACTAAAATAAGAACCTGAACATAATGGAAGAATAGGAATTAATGATCACGTTTACACGGCACACTTAATCGGGTTTCATAACATCTGTAGTTATGAAATTGACCAATCTCATAATTATTCCTCTGAAAAATGGAATGACTGATTAGTTTCTAACTACGAATATTATTAAATCTGATTAATGTTTATTTCTATCAATATAGATTAATTTTAATCTCAATTCAACTTATCTTCGTCTTTTTCTAGTTCTAAAGATTAGAAGAGTAGTAAAAGACGAAGAGTAAGTTGAACCGAGTTTAAAGTAAATCTACATTAGTGAAAACAGGCATAAGGTATAAATGTAGTCAATGTTTATAATTTATAGGAATTGTACCAATAATTATAGAACAATTAGAAGTAAAGATTAAATATAATGCACAATAATAAGATATAAGACGTATAAGCCGTGTTCCGATACGCACAGCTAGTACTGAAAATTTATAGTTCACGTTACGTATACTGTAAATTTTAAGTACTGGCAGTATATCGGAACACGCCTATAAAATATAAAAGACATAATTAATTATAAAGTCATATTTTATTTATATTCATTGTATGTTACATTTAACTCCTACTTCTAATTTTTTATATTTAAATTTATATAGTACAAAATTTTATAATAAATATTGCAATAACGTTGTATATTACAGTAATGTTGTTGCATTATTACAATACTTCTGCAATAATATTGCAAGTATTCCTCCACTGTGCGCAAAACCTAATATTGCATATATATATATATATATATATATATTATAATATTGCTGCGACATTACGTATCAATATTTTTAAAACGGACATTTTTAAGTTTTATTGCTGAGATATTGCAGCGATATTTCACAATATTTTTGCAATGTTGCAATCATGCAATGAAATATTTCTGTGCTGTACGGGCAGTCCGACCCTCTAAAAGTTAATTGTAAGTTTAAATGCTTATAAGTTAAAAATCATTTTACTTTTATAGCCTCTATTATTATTTTTGGATTTTTTTGAACATTCTAAGACAAAAATCCTAATATGAAAATATCGAAACTATAATAATTTTTGAATTACACTGTCTTTAACCAATTATAATTCAAAAATTATTGTAGCCTTGACATTTTTGTATTAGGATTTTTGTCTCAAATTACCTCAAGAATATGTTCTTAAGAGGAATTGTAAGACATCCTGTATATCCAAGTAACACACAGCGCTTACAAAGCATTAACAAAGCACTAAAAAAGCTATTATAATCGTTTTTTTAATGCTTTGCAAACGTTGCTGTGCTACTTGCATATAGATTCAAAAAATATTTCATACATTAATATATATAAATATGTATAAACATACATAAATATTCATGAACACGTATAATCATATATAAAATATGTCCATATATCATATAACATAAAAAATAATTAAAGGAATAATTTTCGCATTGTTAGTTTTAGAAAAAAACAAATTTGGAAAAATGTTAAAAAAAAATTGCTTATACACAATTACATAATTTTATATATAATTATTCATAAGTAATTTTTTTATATTTCTTCAAACTTGATGTTTTGTAAAATAGTGTGAAAATCATTCTTTTAATTATTTTTAATGTTTTCACATTACTATTGTTATTTCTATTATACTAAAAAATAATTTTACAAAAGAAAAAAGGATATATGAACTGCATGTATGGCATGTATTTCATATAAAATTATATATGTTTCTGAATATTTATGTATGTTTATACATATTTATACATATTATGTTTATACATATTCATGCATGAAAAACTTTTTACTGGGGGCGCGTTACTATTATAATACGAAATTTATAAAATTATATAATTTAATATATAAATATTATATCATATATTTATATATTATGTGAAATATATTGTATACTTTTACATATATAATTACATATAATCACAAAATCATTAACGTATAAATATTATTTTAATATATCGGTATACATTAATATTAAATATTTTAATATATTGGCAAATATTATTATTAAATATAGAGATTATTAAAGATTATAGACATTATTAAATATATTATGAAATATTCTTAAATAATTTTTATAACCTTATCATGGAAAGAGGGAAGACTCTTTAATTTCGATGCTTTCGTCAATTATAATTCTCGTGTTGTGCTTCGAAAAAAATTTCCGAAGAAAAATGGAACAACATTCAAATGAAATCGTTGAAAAGGACCGATCTACAGCTCGAATAGCAGCTTAGAACAGCTTAAAATGGCAAACGGATTTGAAACCATTTGAAATTTGAAATTTGCGTTTGTGTGATCATGTGATATGTTGCAACAGACGCGACCTCTAGATATTTGTTTATAAATTTTACTACACTAACCTAATCTAACACTTAACCTTTGATCTGTTGTCTGTTCCTGCACTAGACTGCTCTAGAACTCTCTTTCTCGCTTTAAACAAATATCGAACTATAGCGGATTGCTACATATAATGAATGAAGGTATTGGAGGAAACTCGGATTTGTAAAATAACAATGTTCGTTTATTTAATAGCACATACAATATTTTATCGCGACCGTATAACTCGACTCGCGTCGTTAAGAGAGCCAAGAGTGTAAGCTATCTAGATGGGTAATTCATGGTCCTTTGTGTGAGCGCGCCATCTGGAGTGTGTGAGCTAAGCGAGTATACAAGTATGGTTGAAGTATGACTGAAGGATTGTGAGAGAGAGAGAGAGAGAGAGAGAGAGTGTGTGTGTGTGTGTGTGTTTTAAGGTAAAGTGCTCCATAAAACGTATACCACTTTAAATTGCAAAGTGTACACTTATCATCCACAGAAAATAGACTTCTAGTTTATATATTATATATAACAGTTTATTGACTGTTTCTTGTGTACAATTATATATAAATTTATTAAAGAAGATAGAAAAATTGTGAAACAGATGATTAAAGAAATAATAACATAAAGCAAGAAACCTTTTGCTGTACTCTAAGGTGATAAAAGGCATTTCCAATCAGAGGGATCAACCAAAAAAGGGTTGGATTTATATATAATGTATAGCAAGTATATATATATATATAATTTAAATATATATATATATATATATATATATGTATATAAAGATTGGACACACACAAGAAATTTAACAGCTCCGTTTCGAAATAATAATTATTTTTTGTAGAAAGAAGATTGGGATTACTGCTTAACAATTAACAAATTTGTAAGAAACCATGGCCGTGGTGATAGAAACTACCATAGGAGATTTCACAGTGGATCTGTATACTGAGGAACGCCCTCAAAGTAAGTATTTTTTCATAAATTGTAATTTATAAAAATAAATATTTAAAATATATGTTGTACACTACATAAATTTAGATTATATCTCTGTATCTAGATCTATTCAATAAACTTTTGTATTTGTTCAGTTTTTCATTTTTTTCTCTTTTATAATATCTAATTATCTACTTTTTTATTTACTTTAAGTTTTTTAAATTTTTATTATCTATTTTGAGTGCACAAAGTACAACAATATATGTATAAAGAACAAACTTTCCTCTTTACATGATTATTTTTGTTTTTATAGCTACGCGGAATTTTCTGAAGCTGTGCAAACTAAAGTACTACAACTGGAATCTTTTCCACTCGGTACAAACCAACTTCATTGCACAGACTGGTGATCCCACTGGTACTGGAAAGGGTGGAGAGAGCGTATATGGAATTGTACTGGGCGAGAAAGCCCGTTATTATGAGGCCGAACAGATGCCAAAGATCAAACATAGCCGTGTAGGTTTATTGTCCATGGTAAATTGTGGGAACAACATGCTGGGCTCCCAGTTCTTCATCACACTGGGATCAGAGCTACAATCTTTGGACAGTGAACATTGCGTGTTCGGAGAGATAACAGAAGGATTGGAAGTGATCCTCAAATTTAACGAAACCATCTGCGACGGAGATCAAAGGCCATATCAAGACATAAGGATATCTCATACTGTCATCTTGGAAGATCCGTTTGACGATCCTGTGGGATTTGTAGTTCCGGACAGAAGTCCAGAACCTACAAAGGAAGCTCTAATGGTATACATTTAAAAAATAAGAGAGTTTGCAATCCCATATTTTTTTTTATTTATTAGTATATTGGTTTGATTTATTGATATATATTTATTATTGGTACTTTCACTGTCTGTCAAGATTATATTGAATAGGATAAAAAAGCACGTAAAAAAGATATTAAATAAATTTGATCATAGTTGCTAGGCTAAAGTTAACAAACGTATTTCTTTTCATGCTTTTTTCTTATTATAAGTGTAAGTTTTACATATCTTACATATCTTTTTAACAAATCTTTACCCTTTATTATTTTCTTTATCTATTTTTGTAATTCATATTTATTCATGTTTAGAGCGATAGAATTGGAGCAGATGAAGCAATCGACGATACCGGCGGCATGACCACGGAAGAGATTATGGAAATGCAGAAGAACAAGGAAGCGAAGGCGAGAGCTACAATATTAGAAATTGTGGGTGATATACCGGATGCGGATATTGCCCCGCCGGAAAACGTCTTGTTTGTCTGTAAATTAAATCCAGTCACGAACGACGACGATCTCGAAATTATCTTCAGTCGTTTCGGAAAAATTGTTGGGTATGTAATTTGCTTTTATACATATAGAAAAATATTATTCTATTACTAAAAAAAATGAATAGTTTAGTTTTTTGTGTTTAAGTAATAATATCTTTAACAAATAATATTTTCTATATAATAATATTAAAATATACTTTACTAAAATATATAAATTTTAGACAGAGAGAAAATAGAAAAAAAATCTTATTATTATGTATTCAAAACACGAAATTATTTTCTTTTGAAAAATATAAAATTTGATCAAAAAAGCGATTTTATATAATCGAATTTAATTTAATAATTTTGTGTGATTGAAAGAATAACAGATTTGCGGATACACGAACTTTTTAAATACTTAAAACAAGTAATTAATATTTTCTGTGTGTACTTCATTATGCTTTTAATTACATATTACAGGTTAACGTTCTTGTTATCAATTAATTTTTTCTCTAATTATATATTAAATTTTATATTGAATTATTTGTAACTTATCTATTTAAATATATTATTTCTAAGTCATCTATTTAAAAGCTCGAAATAAGCCACGATACCGTTAAATTGCATTGCAATCATACGAGCCTATTTACTCTAATTTTAATTTTTTCTCATTTATTTTATTTAATATATTTTAATTTACATCATAAAAACGTGGTTTATAATTCAAAACGTATGAAAAGATGAGCATAAAAAAACCACAGCACAAGTTATAGTTTGTGATATTTAATTATCATTACATTAATAAAAACATTAGACGTTTCGGCCACAATCTGGCCATCCTCAGTAAATTCACAATATTCTTAAAACGCAGAGTAACATATAGCTGACATTAAATTCAACCGTCGTATGATATAATTATATATAAATGTGTTTTTTCATAAGTGAAGGTTCCTCGTACAATAATATTGCACCGTCAATAATCATATCACGAAAAGTGTAGAACGAGAATTTCCAGATTCTAATTTAATAAATTTACGTATCATTAATATCTTCTAATCGAAATGTGTGAGAATAGAATCATTACCTGTTTTACAGTAAAAAAATATAATGATGAATCTCAAGTACATCCTTTGCACAGATGAAAAATTGTCGTGATATTGTGTGTTATTTGTCATATCATATATGTTACCACTATTTATATGTATAAGTCAAAAGTTTAGAAAATTCTAGAATTATTCATTAAATATTGAAGATGATTCTTCCTTCTTGTCTCATTAATTTTACGTCTAAAAAATTTATGCCGTTTTCATAGCCAAAGTCAACAGTAAATCTAAGCCTTTCATGATATGAGTTGAATAATTTCAGAACCCCCTGAGAATAAGATCATATAGGAAGGTGTAAAGGAAATGAAACGATTCATCTCAAGAATCCTGACATTTTACTCACTAGAGCGGATAAAGGTAATACTACAGTAATCATGAATCGGAAAGTTATAGAGAGAAAATGTATGAGATTCTCAACGATCAGACCACATACAATGTAATAAATAAAGATCCCACTAACAAAATGACATCTGAAATCGGTAACTTAAAAAATTGGAAAAATAAGGAGTATATCAATCTAAACTTATACAAAAAATTGTATCGGATGGCGAACTTCCGAGTTCTTATGGACTGCCAAAAATTCATAAGGAAGGTCATCCTCTAAGATTGATAGTTAGCTGCATTAACAGTACCTTTTATCCACTAGCGACCTTTTTAAAAGAAATTATAGATAATAGTAATAAAAAGAATTTTAGTTATGTAAAAAATAGTTTTGATATTGTAAATAAACTCAATGGAAAGGTAATCGATAAAAATTTTAGTATTATTTCATTCGACGTGATCTCCATGTACACGAACATTCCGACCGATTTAGTATTAAAAAGCATTGTAAGTGGAACTTGATTGAAAGCAAGACTTCGATTCCTTTACATGAGTTTATTAAAGCAATTATGATTAATTAACTCTACATTTTTTCAATTCGACAAAAAAATATTTAGACAGATTTTTGGCATGCCAATGGGCTCTCCTTTGTCCCCTATATCAGCGAACATAGTTCTACAAGACTTAGAACAAGAAATTATTACTGCTAATAATATTATTTCGTCTTTTTATTTCCGTTATGTGGATGACATTGTGTTAGCGGTGCATAAAGACAAGGTTGGGGGGTTCTGGAATTATTCAACTCTCTCTCTCATGAAAGGCTTAGATTTACTGTTGACTTTGGCGATGAAAACGGCATAAATTTTTTAGACGTAAAATTAATGAGATAAAAAGGAAGAATCATCTTCGATATTTACTAAAAACCTACGAATTTTGATAGATATTTAAATTATTTTTCGAATCATTAGTACATAAAAGGGGCGTAATTATCAATTAGGGGTAATTAGAATTTTGCTTTTATCCCATCCAAAATTTCATGAAAAAAACATCTCTGATTTAATTCACACTCTTTTAATGGTTATCCTCTTAAATTCATATTTTCAACAATAAAAAAATAGAATAAAAATCTTAGAAAGTAGAACTACTTTAGATCAAAATCGTGAGGACAATAATAACGAAAGTGACTCTAATTCTAATTCAAAGAGAAAGTTTTTCACGATATCATATTTAAGCAAAGTATCTGAAAAATTTAAAAAACTTTCATATATTGATCGCTTATAAACTCATGAATAAAATAAATTTATTTATAAAAACTGGAAAAGATCCTTTGCTTAAGGATGACCATTGTGGAGTAGTCTACAAAATAAATTGTTTAAATTGTGAATCTTCTTATGTTGGTCAAACAAAAAGGAAATTAAAAACTCGTATTAAAGAACATAAGGCTGACATAAGAAAATTCACTTCCGAGATGTCAGTGGTTTCACGTCACCAGTTGCATGAATTGGATTGGGATAATATAAGAATTTTAGACACAGAACAATCGTTAATGAAAAGAAGAATTTTTGAAATGATATACATTAAAGACCAAATAAGTGGTATCAATAAGCAAAGTGACACTGAAGGTTTGCCTGATATTTATCTGCCTCTTCTTAAGAAAGCTCTCTCTCTCTCTCACACGTAATGAATAATTCTAGAACTTTCTAAACTTTTGACTTATACATATAAATAGTGGTAACATATATGATATAACAAATAACAACACACAATGTCACGACAATTTTCCATCTGTGCAAAGGATATACTTGAGATTCATCATTATATTTTTTTACTGTAAAACAGGTAACGATTCTATTCTCACATATTTCGGTTAGAAGATATTAATGATATATAAATTTATTAAATTAGAATCTGGAAATTCTCGTTCTACACTTTTCGTGATATGATTATTGACGGTGCAATATTATTGTACGAGGCACCTTCACTTATGAAAGAACACGTTTATATATAATTATATCATACGACGGTTGAATTTAATGTCAGCTATATGTTACTCTGCGTTTTAAGAATATTGTGAATTTACTGAGGATGGCCAGATTGTAGCCGAAATGTCTAATGTTTTTATTAATGTAATGATAATTAAATATCACAAACTATAACTTGTACTGGTTTTTTATGCTCATCTTTTCATACGTACATCTTAATTTTTTTATTATAACTTTTTATTATATATAACATAATTTTATGAAATTTTATGATTCATTAACTTTGCAGTTGTGAAGTTATAAGAGATCATCAAACGGGCGACTCCTTGCAGTACGCATTCATCGAATTCGCGGATCGTAAAAGCTGCGAGGATGCATATTTCAAGATGGACAATGTTCTGATCGACGACCGAAGGATACATGTGGATTTCTCGCAATCAGTCGCGAAGATGCGTTGGCGTGGCAAGGGAAAAGGTATCCGGTATTTCGATGAGGACGACAAGCCGAAGAAACGCGAGGACAATTATTCGTCTTCGAGGAAACTTGACGCATCGCACAATAGGGATCATGACAACGGTAAAAGTAAAGAGGAAGGAAAAAGAAAGGAGAGCGATAAAGATCGTGGTTCCGAACACAAAAAGCAGCGCCGAAGAGAAGACAGAGATACTAGAGACAGAAGAAAAGAAGATAGATCGTATGATGAGAGAAATAAGTACGATAGCGAGCGAAAAGATAGAAGAAGAAGAGAGGAACGACGAGATAGAGATAGAAGTGATCAGAGAAGAGGTCATAGTGAAGACAGATCGGAAAGAAGAAGTAAGAGGGACGAGAACAATGACCGAAGAAGAGATCACAGCGAAGAGAGATCGGAAAGGAGAGGTAGAAGGGACGATGACAGAGAACGTCGGCATAACGAGAGGAAAAGACCGGACGACGATAATGATACGAGACACAGATCGCACAAGCATAAAAGAAAACGCATGAAAGAAAATAAGACATGAAAGGGCTAGAGAAGCATTAAGCTACGTATTCACTAAAGTAGGCCTGTCCCATTTGAGCTCCGAAGCCAAAACGCAAATTCATCGATGCAAAAAATTCATGTGAATAAAATTTCGTGGACTGTAAAAATTAATATGTATCTAAGTGACGCTTATCAATACTTTATAGTTCTAAAATCTTATTAACATTGAATTTTTTTACGTTAATGGTTTTGCGTTTTGGCACCGGAACTCAAATTGGACAAACTGCACTAAAGGAACATAGAGTAGCATTTGCATTTCTATTATCTGTTTCTGCAAAAAGTTTCATGTTTCTCGATGTTCCTCGTTGTCGCTAGGAACAGAAATATGACTACTTAGCTCTATATAGAAGCAGGATTACATCTCATGAGTTTATTTGGTGAAGACAAATTTCAGTTGTCAGCAACTGAATAGACAACAAAAAGTTCCTCAATGTTCCTTTGGTGGATTTAAGGTATATCTATAATAAGACCATTCTCTTATATTTGAGAAATATGTTGTAAATGCAGTACCAAGATGTGATAAACTACTCCGTTCAATGAGAGAATAACTTCGTCCGTTTTGCGCAGGTGTTCATAGCATTATATTTGTGCTGCATTATATTGCCTGCTATGCGCAAACCGAAGTCATTTTCTCGTTGAACAGAGTATAATCTTAAAACCTTACTTAAATCGATCTTGAAATGATTTCCTTCCTATTGTAAAAAAAAAAAAAATGAATAAACGCACAGTTTACAAGAGGGGCTGTAATTCAAACGTTTCTTTTTTTTACATCGAGTAAAATTGTCAGTATTCTTTCGAGTACAAAATATTGAGAAAAAAAACGTATTCTTTAAATCAATCGGCACAAAACGGAGCATCGATCGGCGCACGCACTTTCTTCGCAGATGGAGGCGATTTTCGCAAGGCCACGGGAAGCTCTACAGATTCTATAAATGGTAATAGCGTGTATGATAAAGCTATCGAAACCACAGAACAAAGTAGTAGTCTCGATGGGGCGTGACGCCGATGATCGCCGTAACAAGTATGACGATGAGTGATCAGAACTGATTATCGAACGGCCGTATAAAAAATAGAGAGCGAAAAACGATCTAGCGGCGTACCGTTCGAGCACTGCCGCCCGATTTAAGCAGAATCACATTCTCTCTGCCCGGCGCACTTTCGAGTCCCAAGTCCCGCTTTAAATATTATAGGAACGATAACAAAATCATTTACGTGGACATGCAGGTAACGAGCTGCGCAGCCCGCGAGCTCTCGCTGAACGTTCTTTTGTTTCTTTGGTGACGTCGCAATTTGGTATTTTGGATTCTTGCCTCGCAGAACACAAACAGCTTCAATCATTATGTTATTTCAATGTTATAACTTCTTCTTCAATATAGATTAGAGATTAGCAAAGGAACCTCGTGAGGTGCCAAATACTGATTTTAATGAAACTTTGTGTACAAATAGAGTAAAAAGATGAATTTAGAAAATACCAATTGCGACGAAAAAACGGTTTGAAGAGATGAAATCATTCCTTTTATATGTAAAGCAGTTTTCAGCTTTTTCATTATATCTCGAAAACTATTTGAGATATCAAAAAATGTTTTATACAAAAATTTTACAATAAAAATAGCTGTATAATTTATATTGAGTTATTTAAGCATTAAAGACCCGCTTGACCGTTTAAATCTTTTATTACTTATTCATTATGTATTCACATTATGATCTTACAAGATTGTTTAATATTATTACTGTTTTCTTTGTTAGGACTCATTAACTGACTGATGCTGTTTACAGAAAAGAGTCAGAAAGACAAGCATTCATTTGCCTTCCTTTTATCTATCAAGCCGCAGTTTCCTACAGTTTAGTAGAAGATGTGCGTCAGTACATTATAGAACTCTTTGGTTACGTTAAATTTATAGTGTTGAGTGGGAATATATTATAATATTTATGTAATATTAGCTGTTTGTATTCTACAGGATAGATGTAGGAAGGCACACTGGATCCTCGCTTCGTTCGCATCTCTCCTCACGCGGTCGAGAGACGGGAACGAAGTCGATGAAGAAACGGAAGCCGATCGGTTGCGATTCGCAATTTTCACGTTGCTGAATTAGGAAAAAGAAAGATCATCACCTACACAACATCAGATAGTAGCATATATGCGCGATTATCTTACTAATCATTTGTCGAGTTGTTTTACGTATCGCTCCCGAGAAAAGAAACGCGCATCTTGACTTTTATTCAAGAGCCTCCTTCGACAATTCCGAACTCTCGAGCTATTTTGCGATTTTTGTGTCGCAGTTACCTTATAACGCCTATTTCTTTTCTCTTTTCTTAAATAGAAAGCCCTATCTTAATCGCACGTTTCATAGCTTCGCTACATCACAATCGGTCCATATCCATACGTTACAAGTTTCGAAAGAAAATTTAGCTTAATTGCGCCGTATTACATGAAACGCTCTATAGATATTCCGGGGAGGGGAAAAACAGAACTATTTAAATTAAGTGCGTACGCGTGCATATATTAGATAACTAATTTCCAATATGTAACACAAATAAATACGGTGAATTATATTAGGAGACATTTATGATACACAAGATGATTCTGTAATTAGGTATTCTCTACTTTAGAGGATGTATTCAGAGGTCAAAAAAGTATCATTCGAGCATAGGCCATCCAAATTTTATTTTCCGAACATTTTTCCTTTGTAATTTGGAAATTTTTTATAAAGCTTTTAAACCATATGTGTTTACATTACAATTATTATTTCGAATAATTAAAATATGCATATTTATGTGATTTTTTTTATCTTTTCTTTCAGAAAAATTATATAAAAGATTAAGCAAAAATTTTAAAAATTAGTATAAAAAATTATTAAATTGCTTGTAAATTTAATAAGTAATGTTACTCTAATTTTGTTTATGATTGCGTTTATTCTACTCCAAGATATAATGATTTATGTTTACATCTTACGTTAGATATTTTATGACAAAAAAGAATAGTAGAATCTTCAGGACTTAACATATTTCTTTTATTAATTAATAAAAAAATTAAAAGATTGATACAAAAAATTTTAGTTAAAGAGAAATAAATTCATTTTTAAACTTTTTGAAGGTAGCTTAATAATACAAACATATAATTAAGGAGCAGCCACAACTCAAGATGTTTTAAGAGATAAAATAATATATTTTGAATTAATACGTTAAAACGTAAAATACGACGTTTCGGTTAAGATTTGACCATCATCAGAAATGAATTTCAATTCGAAATAAAAATTGATAAAATATTAATTAAAAGAATAAAGAGTTTTCATCCTCTGCAGTATGTAATTAAGAATCACCTTGTATAATGCAAATATGTATATATGCAAATATGTATAATTATATATGCAAATATATATAATCTGCAGCGATATATTTTTCTATAATTCGCTCGCGACTCTTCCGTACTCTTCCGTATAAATAAAGGAAATTGATTCAAGAGATTAACGAATTAATGGTCAAATTATTAAAGCCACATTAGATCTAATTAGAATCCAAAAGATCTTATCAGAGAGTTTACTGAATCCTTATAAAAAAGTCCCGGATTTTTCAGATATTTTTATTCAAAGTTCCAAGTAGGATTGAAGAACATTTTATGTAATATATAATTATAGTAAATATAATATATTATTAATATATAATTATAATTATCGACATTTTATTATCAAGAAAAAAATAATCAAAAAAACTGTTCTTAAAAAGACGAAATTTAAATTTAAAAGTAAAATTTTAAAAATTTCTATGAATATCGAGTAAAATTTCATGAAAATTTCTGATTTTCAAGAGTAAAAATATTCCCTGAAAATTCTAGGTTTTTCCAGATTTTTTTCAGGTAATAAATACTCTAAACTTTATTATCAGTCCTAGAGAAGATCTTTTTCTTACTTCGTATCGATGGTGTACAGCGGATTGTACAAATATTGTAACAGAACACAGAGACGCAATATAATAATAATAATAATTATATATATATATATAGACATATCGCGTAAGAGATAATATACCTAATAAAGTTTACACTTTAGTTTTTCGTTTATCGCTTCGTTCTTTGTTCTAAACGCGGGGAGACTAACTCAATCGTCACGCGCCTTGAAGAAAAAAATAGTAACGTCAAAATAACAGCTAAGTAAATGAGATAATCCGATTTCTATATCTACGTGATCTCCAGGAAAGATTATTACATTATGATAAAGCTACGCGAAAAGAAGTATCGTCTCTATATCGAATAACGTGCATTACGTGCGTTACGCGCCGTGCGTATCATCAAGTATCGAAACCGAGAAAAGAGAAGAGGGAACATCAAGGTATTTACTGAAATCTTGTAAAAAAAATTCTCTAAGAATTTTCGAATTTTTCACGTATTTTTGTACAAAATTCTAGCTAAGGCTAGAGAATTATTAATGCAACTTTGAAATAAATTAGAGTAACGCAAATTAAAAATTAATACACTGAAAAAAAAAAGATATTATATTAAAATTATTTTTTCAGTGATAAAAAACAGATTTCGAGAGACTATGTTTATCATTTTATATAAATGGAGCTACGAAATTTGTAGAATAGTACAGAGAAGATTCATTATATACAATGTAGTATCAATGAGCTACTCTATTGCTGAGTATTGTTTTCTACTCTGATTTGTTTAATAAAAACTCACAAGATATACAAGAATATATGTGGATGTATATGCCACATACATATTACTGTGATTGTCAACATTTTGCATTATCAAGAAAAATTAAAACAATGTTTTCAGAAAGGGATAAAATTAAAAAGTAAAATTCCAAAAATATCTCTAAAGATATAATTTGATGCTAATATTCGATGCTCATTTTTAATATCAAAATAGGTCAATATCAAATAAATGTCAAAATTCAATTTTGATCATGTGACCTGTTTTGAAGCTGAAAAGGAATATCAACATGGGAAGGTACCTTAAGTCCTGATAAAATTCCTGATTTTTGAAAGTAAAAAGAAATCCCCTGATAATTCCAGGTCTTCTAGGTTTTTCCAAATAGTAAACACCTTGAACTTGTTCCAGAATGAAAGTGCGTCGTTGCAGTTCCTTTCTATTTCGGTCTCTCCCTCCTCGGCGTCCAGATTTGATTATTAATCCAGGCTCGATCCTTCGGAGCTGAGGAATCATAATATGCTTACGTCGGAATAGAAAATTCCGAATAGAAAATTTTCATCCGTTTTTCTTTTCGTGGAAAAGAAAATCGGGGACGCACGTTTGCAATAAGAAACGAATCGCATGTGAAGCGATCCGCGAGAAAGGCACTTCGCATGGGGGAATGTTACCCCCTAAAAAGGCCGCCGTTAAACGCGAGACGCGATCAGGGAAGACAATTCTTCTTTTCTATTCTATCGAGAGAGTTACTTTGGTAATGACTAGGTCATATACTACGTCGCGCGCGCGCTACGTTAGTTTAATAGGTCGTGGTGTTCGTGTTCGTTATGGCCTGGCGATTGGCTTACTAAATAGTGAATAGTAATCGTAATGGCGCGACACGCCAGCTTAGGCGCTTCCCCGTTATGGCCATCCTTCGCATCGCGTTGCTTACACGCACCGTAAGCTCGTGGTTACGTTACGACGAGACTTGATGAGAAATGTCGATTTAACGCGAAAACTTGTACTTTATGCTCGGCGCCAACTTTTCGTTCAAATCTCATCTCAGAACTCACGCTCAAACTCAAGAGGACTAATCGTCGAAACATGTAATCTCGAAATGCGGAACGGTTCGGTAGTCGCGCTTTGGTTTAAGAATTAAATAGTTAAATAGTTGATTAAAATTCAAACAGAATTCTTCCGCCGAGATTCTCTCTCGAGACTCGCGATTATACGTGTAAAATCGAGAGAGAGAATTCGTCAGGATTGCCAATCAAAATTTCAATAAGGAGTAGCCAAAAATTGATTATCTAAATAGATTTTCAAGAAATTTTCAGTAGAATTTTATTGGTGAAAATCTATTTAATTGACTATTTTGGATCAATTTTAGTACACTCCTTTGTTCTGAATTATTAGAAAAACAAATCCTCCGAAGGCGGATTTATTCTTTTCAAAACCGTCGGATTCAGATACGAAACGAGTATCCGATAGACGATAATTAAGATTAGCTAGTCGAACCGTGTCACGCGTTTTGAGATCACCTAAGTAGCACATGTTGGTTTGATATGTTTTCTAAATAGTTATAAACTACTAGATATGTTTAGAAAATATCCGTCGGCAAAATCGGTGAAATTTTTATTCTTCATCTGTCATCTGAATCTTCGAACTTCAGTGCAGATTTTTATATTGTTTCGCATTGTAAACAAATCTGAAAAAAATTTTCATATTTTTGTGAAAGCTCTAACAAGTTTTTACTGACATAAAAGTTGAATTCTATATTTTCTTTATTTTTTTTACAGATTTAACTCTGCTGATCTGTTCAAATTTACTATACGATCATTCAAGTTCAATATAATTAAAAAGTAAACAATTTCACAGAAAATGATCGTATAGTAATATAATCATTAAATACCAGAGAAACAAGTTTAAAATAAAATATTAGTAAAAAAATAAATTATATTTTGGGTCAAACAGACCCAAATAGAGGATTACCATCACAGGGTGAAATCTGTTAACATATATAATATATAATAATAAATATTTTAAACAAATATATAAGATATGTAATAAATTAATTTATCTATCAGAATTTATAATAAAAAATCGATTGTGCCTTTAAAGTCTGCCGGCGGATATGAAAGTCGTAATGAACCAACACATGTTACCTAGACAGTTCTAGTCGAGATTGATCCTTCGGAGATCCTTCGAAACTGGACTCTCGGTCCAGGTGTCGCGCATAAATATAAGTCGCTCAGAATTGAATGCGGTAATTGCCGGGACGTGGTATCGACCTGGCCTTGGTCGGCGGCAGGGAGGCCGTGGACGCCTCGCTGCTGGCAGTACCGCCAGAGTCGCGGCCACTCTTGCTGCTTACAGTGCTGCCGGTGCTCTGTCCGCGGGGCGAGCCACCTGCTCCCGTCTGCTTCCTCAATGAAGTGTTACCGCTTCCCTTGAGAACAGCAACTGCCGCCGCCGCCACCGCTGCTACCGAGGACTCGCCGTCGCTCAGACGACCATACTCGCCCATGCGGGTGCGAGACGACGGCGGCGGTATGAACGAACGGCTCTGCATCTCTCTGTGCCGCACTGCTGACTCCAACGCGCAGCCAACTGATTTCTTACGATTGCTGATCATGATCGTGTCAGACTGCAACCTTTCGTACTCATGACCGCCGCCACCGCCGCCGCCGCCGCTGCTCGTCATTCCTGAGCCAACCGATGATTTCTTCAGCGAGCTGTTCGTCATGAAGCTCTCCACGGAGTTCTTCTTCTTGCTGCGCGACGTCTTCGCGGCGATGGCAGCACCGGTATCGAATCTACCGTACTCAATGTTGCAGTTGCCGGAGGAATCGCGGATCATCTTCACGCCGCCGCCACTAACCGCGCCGCCCGTCGTGGACGTGTCCAGCATCCCCGGTCCGGGATCCGACTTCTTGCGCGTTTCCGTATCGCTCAGACGACAGTAGCGAGAATTAGCGCTGGTAGCCTTGAGTGTCCTCGGCGGTCGTGGTAACGAGCTGGGCGGCAGACTCCCGGCGCGACGTGGCTCGCCACTTATCTCTGGAGGTGCCATCCGTTGCCGCTGCGAGCTTCTACCCTGCTTCTCGAGTAGCATCATATCCTCGGTCGGCTTGCCACCGGCACCGTCCGACAGTCGCGAGATAGTACCTTTCAGCCTGGCCGCCGCGTTGGCGAACTCGATTATGCTCGACGACACCACGTCGCCTCCGCTACCGGACGAGTCGTCCAGCAGCCGGCTCTTGCTCGAGGCGGTGCTCGAGGTACCTGTGCTATCTACACCCGCCAGTAGTGGCTTGGGTATTTTTCCTTTTCGCGACGCAGTGCCTGGATTAGAGAATCCTGGAAAACAGCAAAGTGCCCGCTGAAACAAGAAAGAAAGAACGCACGGGTTGCAGATAGGAGGCCGGGACCTGGAAAAGGGGTTAGTGCTCGCTGTATAAAACGCTCGCACATGCACATTCGAGGATAACGAACGGACGGGAGTGAAGAAATGGACGGGGGAGAGCCAGGAGGGATTAGTGGAACAACTTAAAAAAAAAAAAGAAAGATTAATCTGCGTAAAACGTGAGATCTATTTTGGCTAGCTACTCGAGCATAATTTTAACAAACAGTTAATACATATGTTCGGCAAAATAAATAAAAATAAAATGAACGGCACAAAAAAAGGCTTTATGCACGCACACGTATACAAAAGCAATGAATGTTATTCGGAAAAATTAAAAATAATATTGGAAGAATTATTAAAAATAAATGTACAAAAATAAAAATAAAATTTTAGATTGTTAAATCACACACTGTTATGCAATTAAAATCATTATGCGTTTCAAGTAACTTCAACCAGAGAATAGCCAGAATGTAACGTTTCTCGTATTAAATTTGTCATGTGAGAGCAACTGGATTCGATTGAGATTTCTTCTTCGTTTTATGGATGTACATGTTGGCTACTCTCGAGACAATTTTTTAATTAAGAAAAAAAAGAAAAAAGAAAAAATAGTGGAGATAATGAAAGATACTCCAAAGCTCCTCATACACAGCAACGTAAGGATACCTTCGAATGTGTGACCTGTAATATTTGCATGATTCAGCGGCGACTATTAAAAAGGTTGCTAAAGAACTCAAAATATCGACCGTCCGTAAATTAACGTGTATCTCTATTGATGAAAAAAAAACACAAGTAAAATTAATGTGAACAAAATGTAAATGATATCAGACGGCGTATGATAATGATTACAAATAATATAAAACGCGAGACAACGGACAAAATGAAATCCGATGATAACGGCGATGACGTAATGCTATTCAAGACTTTAAAGCTTTTGAAAATTAATCATTTTCAATGGAAAGAGCGCACGTAATACGTTTCGTTTCATTCTGCCTACCTTGCTAAGCAGCTGAGAATCTAGCTCTTTCAGTTGATCATCAAGACTCTTATTAGTCTGCTCAAAGCTGCCCTGCTTTCTATATTTATAACTGTCGGTAACGCCATAGGAGCCGGTGCTGCCGTAACCGCTGCCACCGCCGAGTACACTGCTCACTTTTCGTGCAAAAAACCAGAAAAGGAAGATGTTATTAAAATTGTCACAACTCATGAAAGAGAATTATCGGTGAGTTAATTTAAGAGAGAATGAATGCTGGACCAAATTATCGATATTATAGTCGAATAGAAATCTTCAATTTGATGGAATCAAAAATCTTTTTATAAGATTAAAATAGACGCAAAATCGAGAGATGGTGCAGTGAACTTTATATTAAAACCGAAAAACAGTTTAAATCGATTTTGCGTCTACTTTAATCCTGTAAAAGGATTTTTGATTCCGTTCAATCAATTCGGAGATTTTTATATGACTGTAACGTCGATAATTTGATCGTTCCAGCATTCTTTTAAATCTCATTTTCCAAAAAATCTCTTTACCAAGTTCCGGTGTGCTTGTCAGCGCGGTATGATGATCCGCCGACGTACTTGAATGAGACGAATGAGCGGCGGGATAGCTGCCCACACCGCTGCTGCTACTGCTGTCCGCTTTGTCGTACGTGTGCTTTTGCAGCACCTTGATCATAGCGTCTCTCTCGGCTAGTTTGGACTCCAGATCCTTCATTCTATTAGAGTAAAAAACATTGATTACGTTACATAATGATTAGTAAGTGCACTCGGAGAAAGACAGTGGTATAAATTATAAAGGTAATATCTATACTAGTTTATATAAAATTAATATACATATAGTTGAATAAATCATTTTAATGGTTAAAACTATTTTACGGTTATAATAACTATAAAATAGAATTATATATAATAAATAGTTATAATAATTATAATAACTATAAAATTTATTCAATTATATTATATAACATAAACAAATATTTATTAAAATTTAATATATTTTTCTCAATGATAGCGATCATTGTAATTCTCAAATATATTCCTCTTACCTAGATTCGAGATCGGCCAATTTCTTTTGTGCAGCATGTACCTCATCCATGTGTTTCATCTTCTCCGAGCGAGCCTCGGCGATTAATTTCTCTGCATCCTGACTGGTTTTTTCCAGAGCAGCGATCTTTGCGTCTCTAATCACAGGAATAAACAAAGAGTGTAAGGAAAAAACACGAGTGGGAAAAGACGAACGAAAAAAAAGACTCGACTTACTTTGGCAAACTGGCAGCATCGATAGCTGCTTGCCTCAGCGCGCTTTCCTCGAGGTAACGTTGTTCCCACTTCGCAACGTCGCCCTCGAGCGACATAATCTTCTCGTCCCTTTCACGTAATCGTCGTTTCAAATCCGCGATTGTCTCACCGCTCGATGTTTGCTCGTTGCCGTTACCACCTCCGCCACCTTCGCGCAACTCCTTTTCCAGTTGGCCTCTTAGTTGTCTCTCGGTCTCTTCTCGTCTATCACTAGACGCTTGAAGCGAAGACAAAGCCCGCTGAAGTTGGCCCACTCTCTCCACATACACTTGTTTCTTTCGACACTGTACATGTAGAAATAATTTTCCAATCAATGTCCACATCAACATATAATTGTTGTAAGTGTAATTAATTATTTATAAAATTTCTTTCTTTTTTAAATAAATTAGAATTTAATGAGACCAAAAATGAAACAATATTTTCGAATTTTTACAAAAAGAAGTAAAATTTTTAATTATTTGTATATATAATTATTTTTATATAATATATTATTCATATGTAAAAATTTAAATTTTATGTAATTATTTATATATGACCTTATCGATATTAATAAATCATTATTAATAAATCAATTTACTTCTTCTTCAAGCCGCACAACATTGCCTTGTGCGTTCGTTAGGGCGGTATCCAGAATGTCGATATGTGTACGTTGTTCCTGCAAAGTGGCCCGCTGGGCCGTCAGTTCAATTTCCTGCCTTTCTTTCGCATTGGTCAATTCTTTATCTAAAAACACACGAAAGGTAATAATTTAGGAAGAAGTTATATATCTCTCTATTTTGCATGTAATCAATACAAATTGTACTTTGAGAAAGAAGCTGTCCAATGAGTAGCTCGCGTTGCGACAACTCCTTCCGCAATGTGTCGACAATCGGCGGGCTGTCTGTGCGCACGGACAGCAGATCGATCTGATCTCTATATGCGCGATTCAGCTCGGTCAAACGGCGGCATTCGTTTTGCAGTTTCATTCGAGCGGCACGCTCCAGCTTCTCTCGTCGTTCACAAGACGCTGCAAGCTCTTCGTGGACACGATGTACTTTCGCTATTTCCTGCTCCAGTTTTTGCGTCTTTGCAACCTTGTTGTAGCAGCGCTCCAGCTCGAGTTTCAACATGCTGTTCTCCTGGATCACTATCTGTATCATCTCCGACGACGGCCATACCTCACCCGTCTCCCTTTCCAACTCCTCCCGTCCTTTGGTCTGAGGTCTGTGGAGGATCCAGATCTATTAGCTAAACATCGCGATGATTGTGCGAGGCATAAATAAAAAAATATTACGTTACCGGGGCGATATTGTCCGAAGTTTGTAATTATCGATGTCCGTCTTGATCCTGGATAGATCTGGCTGCGATCGCGATACAGTCAGCTTTTCCGTCGGTCCGAAGAGCCTGTGTTTGTTTTTGAACAACGGGGATACGTAGCATGGTGTCGACCTGTCTTCGTACTCGCTGTCGTTCTGTTTCCCCCTGTCACTGTCTCTTATTCTTATCTCTCCTAATCTCATTTCTAAACTACCACTGTTATTAGGATACGGTGGCACTTTCACCTCTTTTGCTAGATGTTTCAAGACCTGCGAAGTGCGTACGCGTGTCTATAAATTGGAATTAAACAGATACAGAAAAACATTCAAAATTTAACTAATCTCCAGTTTTCTTTTTTCTTTTTGTAAAAACACGTGAAAAAGGTAGAGCTATTCTCTCAGTTTCACCTTAAAATAATATAAAATTTACGGCAGCAAACAATATCTCTTTACAGTTACATGCTTTCAACTACCTTTGTGATTGCTTCTTGAAAACACAAACATGATCTTCAAATGTTTAATATATATTGTTCAGAAACATAAACATTTTAAGAAATGGATGAAAAAGCTCTGTTATTTTTTTGTTAATAATTCAAAGAGGAAAAATCGTATCTTTATTTGGTGAGTGTAGTAATGAATCGTCCTGATTTTTCGAGAACCGTAGATATATGTATTCCAATTTTTACTATCACATTTAATTATCCATATTAAATTCAAAGTAAAAAATCATTTTTTTTCTAGTGTTATTCTCTACAGATACAAATTTCTTTCTCTTATTTTCATATATTATTAGTAAATAACATTTTGTTTTTTGTTTCCTAATCAACTGGGATTGTCCGTTTAAAAGTCGTTTGAGAATAGTAGAATTCTTCAAGTAAAAAATCTGGACATAATTTAAATAAATTTTTAGATCTGCTGTCTTAAGATGAAAGAAATAGATATGTATTTGAAGTTTGGCGAAAGCAAAATAAAAAAATTTAATGCTATACATTGTCTATTGTTTGTTATACTAATCACTATGGTATACCTGAGATTGATTAAGATAATCATCCGGGATATCCGTAATTTCTTGGCAACCTCCACCTGATTGATCGTGGACGTAATCTTCGTGCGGCAAATTGGACAAGGACTGTATTGTGGGACTGTTGGAATGGCCCTTTCCATCGCAATACAAGTAACCCACATCTCCGTGTTCTCTTACTATGCCTGATAGTCTGTTCACAAATAAGAGATGCAAAGTAATTTCTGTAGTTGTTAATAAAAAAAATTCATGCTTACCTTCCAGATGGAATCCATGAGTTATCGTCGTTAGCGTTATGTATAATTAATGTGTTGTAAGAACTCGTTGAGACGTCCAGGCTGCTCCTATTTGAACCACTGGTGCGATTGCTCAAATTGTCCTTCAGACTATTCCGATTGGATCCATTAATGCTGTCCTTCAGGCTATTCCGATTCGAACCGTTCAAGCTCTCCTTTAAACTGTTCCTGTTAGATCCGTTTAAGCTGTCTTTCAGACTATTCCTGTTATGTAGATTGCCCTGTATCATGATAAACCATATTAGCTTAGATAAGGAAACAATGCTGAATTGCAAAAGAATGCATTTATGTAAAGCTAAAGACACAATTAAAAAAAAAGACAGTCGAAATAAGGAATAATATAAATTGAAATCTATTAAGCTGTAATTAGGTCTAGAGATCAAGATTGAAATTGGATTGAAATTTAATCAAACAAAAGCAAAGTTCATTAAACTTGAGATTTTCTTTCTTTCGATTGATTAAATTTCGATCTCTAGTTTGATCAAGGCTTTGTACCCTGTTTCTATTATCTATGCTTTTTAATTATGTCTCACCCTGAAAAAAATTCGCTGAAATTATTTCATGTTTTGGAATATTTCAGTAAAATTGCTGAAAATCTGCTGAAATTTTACTGAAAGTAAATTTTTCAGCTTACATAGGGTGCTTTCCAACAAGGACACAGTCAGACTCGTAGTAAGTAGTACAAAAAGCCGAAATTGTAGATTACCAGCTAGAGTTCTGATTGGCTGCTGCTTTTCCGCTTTCCGCTTTTCCATCAAGGTGTGAACGTGTTTTAAGATAGTGTTATACTATGCCACCTGTGTATATTGTTGGAAAACACCCAGTGATGTAATGATGTGTTACACAGGCTGCGTTCCACTTAACGTTTGAAATGCTCGCGAGCATCGTTCATCGTTGTTTAATATTTGATAAATAACAAGAATAAAATGATTCCACGAGCGTTACTCTGAAATTTTTGTTGTAATTTTTCTGAAATGCTGAAATTTCACTGAAAAGTGTTTCAAAACGTGAAATAGTATTATAATTTCAGTGAAATTATTTCAGCAGAGTTATTTGACTAATACTTTTAAAATAGAAAATATTATCCTTAAGTCTTACAATCTTAAGATGTCACAAGTCAATCACAGTCGATTCTTAACCCTACTGAAAAAAATCACGTTACGCAGTTATGTAATGAAATTATGTAATTACGACAAGTAAATCATGTAACAGATTGTTCTAAATCGATACGTGATTTTTTAAAACCGAGCAATCTCCGCTGTTTGACACTTTCAAATCTATATCAGATTAGAGTCAACGTAATTAATTTTAAATGCACGAACTATGATATGATATATAAAATGTATTAAAAAATTCTATAAATAACACATTGTAAAACTCATTACATGTTTCGGCTCTTGAAAACATGTAATGTAATGTATTTTACAATGTGTTATTTATTTATAGAATTTTTTAAATACATTTTATGTAGCATATTTATTTTATACATTTTATATTATTATAGTTCTTGCATTTATAATTAATTATGTTGACTCTTATACGCCCTATATTTTTTTATATCGTCTTTTAAAAAACTAAGAATTTCTGTACTATTTGTTATTTGATTAAATTAGGAAGCGGCCTATTTGGGACGAAGCATTTTTGATTGGTCAATTAGTAAAATTCTTTCTTTCGATTAGTTAATTGAACGCTTTGAAACATTTGTAGCAACAAGTGAATTGCATCCTTTGTGTCAGTATTGTTGATTAGGAAACGACCCCCTCCCCCCACTCTTCGAATTGGCTCCCTTAAGACTGTATTTGGAAATGTACCTGAACGCCCCAGTGTATCATTTTAGACTATGCATTGAAGATTGAGATTGAAGATTGAAATTTGACCAATGAGAACAAAGAAATTTCAGCTCGTATTGTTTTGATTGATCAAATTTTAATATTTCAATCTTCAATCTCAATCTTCTACGTAATCTGATTCCAGCCTTGACGCACGTGAGCATTATTTCATCCTTATTGTTTCCAAATATTAAACAATGAAATGATGCTTGCGAGCGTTGCAAATGTTAATAAGTGGAATGCAGTATCAGGTTTGTTTTTTTATACTTGAATTAGTGTATTTTCTTTAAAGTCTATTGTTTTTCATATGCTTTGGATGCACCTGAATATTTGGTATATTCTCTTTGTGACTGGAAGATCTGGAGGGACTCTGTTGCTGATTTTCTTGACCCTGTGGCTCTTGCCGAGCCGTATGCCTTATGACATATCTCTCTTCGTTGCTCAGATTTTCATTGGACGTAGAAACATCAGTTTCGCTGCCACTTAAACTTTGAGGAAGACCACCTATAGAAAGAACAACTCCTGAGTAGACATCTCCTCAAGATAGACAAAGGTCATCATATGCTACATGTGTTATAGGTGGCTGTAACTTACAACCAATCAATGCAACATTTTATAAAGCTTGTACCTTGCATGGACAATTGTTTTCTTTGTAAATTATTGTTCGAGAACGGCAGGAATCTGTTCCCTTGCTGTAGCGAGCTCATTTTCGCGGAATTCAGCTCATTTACATGGATTATTGTTACGTCTCATCTGAAAGCAAATGAGCATGAGATTGAGGAGATATAGCATGCAAGAGAGCGAGGGATGAAAGATGAAGACATGCAGGAGGAAAACGAGTGGGATACCGGGCGGAAGTTCCATCGAATTCTACTTAGAGGTGGGAAGAGAAGGAGCATCCGAATGGATTCTTCGAGGTTGGTAAATCGCGAATAAACAATGGGGATCATCGTATCGTCATCGGGGTGTAATTGATCTACCAAATCAGTGGCTCACGCGGAATCTCGTTCGCTCTCGGAAATTGAAATGCGAACTGCACCGCGTCTGCGGCGTGTGTCGGGCAATCTGGATTAAGGCATTTGACTTATCTGCAATTTACTCACTCGGTGCGAAATTTGGGAGCGGAGCTGAGTATCCGTGATTATTTTCGATAAATTAGTACACTCCACTTGTCCGTATAGGAGAAATAAAAAAGAGCTATTTGCCACATTCCTCGTCAGATTGCGCTATCGACCGTCTAGAGCTCCAATCGAGTTAAGAATTTAGTCATTTTCGCCATTTTTTTTCATGATGTGATGCTATAGATATGTCATGAATCAAATTAATTTATATTTATACAATTTTTTATTTAAAAAATTAATTTGATTCGATAACTCATATTTACGAATAATAATAAACGATCAATGATAATAAAATATAAATTTTTGATTAGTTTGGAATTGTTTTTGAAAAATATCGTATGAAAATCCTATAGTAAACGTAACATATATTATGTATGATCTACAATGGGCGGTAACAGTATTTGATAAGTAGAGCCTACAATCAGAGTGACTATACGGGTATCACTTGTGATTGGTCCGCCATGTTTTAGCCATTCCTTCCAGTTTTTTAAACACATTATTTTCTAAATTTTAAATTCATGCTAAAAAATGCTCAAAAATTGTGACAAATTAAAAAATGATAATAAATAAATATTGTATATAAAATAATAAAACTTTTACATATATTATTTATTATGAAATTTCATTTATTTTGTACTATTACAATATTGTACATTTTATAATATTGCACATTACTTTATACAAAACGTTATTTATTGCACATTATTTGCGCTATTAAGTGCGCTAGTTTATTATCCATTCTCTGTTCCTACATTTTAGGAGCAAAATGCATCTGTAATAACATAAAAGAAATCAAAAATTCAGAAAAATATTATATATGTATTGGGTCATCTAAAAAGTATCCGCGGTTTTTTGTCTAGATGGTCAACTTTTTGTTGATGGTCAACCCATCTAGTGACAAAAAACCGCGGATACTTTTTAGATGACCCAATATATACCATTTCATAAAATATTATATATTAAATATCGTAATTATCATATTATTTGATTTAGACAATGCAACGATATATAATTGAAAAGATTACGACAAAAAGAGAAAGAATTAAATTCGTAACCAATGTGATGAGTATACATATACTTAGTGCCAAGACATTACCGTGTCTTCATATAATACCGTGACTTCAGATATTATAATTAATCTGTGTATATTTTATGTTACATTTTTATTTTAATATTTTAAATATATTATTTATAAAGAATAAATTACTTTACCTACATACAGATGAATTTTTTGACGGTGTTCAATTTTTATATTTGCCATTTATACTCTTTAATTCATTCGGCGTTCTATGTCTTTTGGAATTATTTTCATAACATATCCTTTTTTTAATGAATTGTTACAAAATGGTATTGTACATCCAACCATATTTCTAAAATAATTTCGATAATTTTATTTTTATCAATGTACCTTTACGTATCTATATCGTTCAATGCTGTTGCACCTAACCCTAAAACTGACAGTCTGTTGGATAAACCATATATCTGAGACCATATCTCTTTCTCTCGCAGATTTTCGTTAAAATATGGCGTCATCTTTCGTATGGCGCCACTCTGATTATAGGCTCTCTAGTAATCTTCGAGCAATCCGAATGGCAAGAATTAATTCCGAACGATACAGAACTGTAAACTGTCCTTTAAGGTTAGATTATACAATTAAAATGTTTTTATGAAATAAATAAAAAATCCTATTAATTGAAAATATCTTTCACTTTACTTAAAAACTAATAATCTTATATACTTATAAAAATAGACTATATACTTATAAAATGTAGACCAATCAGATAAAAGAGCTCACTGAGCTGTCATTCTGAATGTACCCATTATTTCACTTGAACATTAGTTTCTGCCCAGTTACTTTATGTTTTTTACGCTATTTTGTTGTTACGTCGAAACATGATGGAATCACCATGCGTCGAATTCAATTTCTGGTTTATTTTAGCTTATTCTGTCTGAAAAAATGGGTTTCGATTTTGCAACAGTACAATTATGGAAGTCCGTGCGTCATGTGGAAAGTCCAAACCAGTCGAAACCACCCATGTGGAACAGTACAATTGAGTATAGACTTCATTTTACCTGTGACAGATTTCCTAACCTCAATAGTCATTAACGCTTAATATCGGATCACAGGGCAGAGTGATGCATTTTTTGCCAGATTCTTTTGTTTCATGTAAAAAAATGTGTCGAATAAGCCTAAGAATGGTCTCACAAGACTTTCTGATTTTAACAATTCATTCGATTATCCGCTCATATGTACGCGATGGAAAGGTGCCGGTTCCCCACGAGACATATTTCTCAAGATGCGTAGGTAATCAATTATAAATTTGTTTAGCATTTCTATTAGAGTGTACAACAAATTCTGATCAGCAATTGGTCGCATTTCTCTAATCTTCCGCGAAATACGCCCAATGAATCCCATGAGAATTTTCAGTTTTCCAGTTTTCAGAATGGCGTATTCTAATAAATAAAATATAACGTATTCTAAGTTACGCTTACGCAGGTTATGCTTTATGTGACTGCACCCTAACATTTAAATCAAGGACGTTAAATCCGTATTTACGGCCAGTATTCATAGTCGGATCTTATATTTAAGACTGTCTTAAGATGTCATGAACCAATCAGAGACGTATCTTAAGACATTACTTAGGATGGTCTTAAAATAAGAACGGACTATGAATTCCATCCTATAATTCGTCTATTTCTTATGGCTTTGAAAACCTACTGTAGATCCAGGCTAAAATTCATGGCCCATATTCAGAATGCTCTTTTATCTCTAAAATTCTGCGTAAAATATAATATGTTAGTGCGCTAATATCGTTGTAAAAGCGTTCTGAATATGGGCCTAAGTTTTACGCCTTAAAATCTCATTGTAGACGTCATTTTAAACTGTCTTGAAATGAAAGCGGACTATGAATATCGTCTATAATTCTTTAAAATTTTATATAATGATGTTTCTAATGTTTTAAGGCTTAAATACAATAGGCACAGGCAACAGGGAATAAGCCAAGCTTCAATCAGAACTCTGGTGTGTAAGTTCGATATTATATCCCACCCTATAGTTAAGCTTTTAAATCTGTCTGAATAAACCTTTATTGACGCTAAAAAAAACATAAAATCATAAAATGTATATCATTTTTAATACGAGACACTTGTTAACTTTGAGAGCTTTCCAGCAGAGACGCAAATCGACACAAGAATTATTTCGTCTTTGTTTCTTACTGATTATTGAACAATGATGAGACACAAAATGACTTGTGTCAACTTGTGTCTCTTGCTCCCTTTATTTTCGTTGCTTCTTTTGATACATACTACATGGGCTGAAAAGTCTCGGGATTTTTAATGAAAACAAGCGTTTTTTGTGCAAAGTTATATTTATTCCTCAACATAGTTGCCTTCGAGGGCGATACACTTGGTATAGCGATTTTCCAACATTTCGATGCCCTTTCTGTAGTACGAAATGTCCAAGCCTTCGAAATACGCCTCGGTTTCCGCGATGACTTCCTCATTCGATGTGAATCTCTTTCCCTGGAGCCACCGCTTGAGGTTTGGGAACAGATAATAGTTGCTGGGAGCCAAGTCTGGAGAATACGGTGGGTGAGCAACCAATTCGAATCGTAATTGGTCCAATTTGACTATCGCTTTCAAGGACGTGTGTGACGGTGCGTTATCGTGATGGTACAGAACTTTTTTCTTCGCCATATGGGGCCGTTTTTTTCTTTATTTCGTCGTTCAGTTTGTCCAATAACGCTGCATAATACTCTCCCGTAATTGTTCTTCCCTTCTGCAGGTAATCAATAAAGATTATGCCATGCGCATCCCAAAAAACAGAGACCATAACCTTCCCGGCCGAGCGTTGGTCTTTTGGCCGCTTTGATCGGTTTTCGTGGCTTTTCAGCCACTCTGCAGACTGCCTATTAGACTCAGGCATATGGTAATGGACCCACGTTTCATTCATCGTCACAAAACGTCGAAAAAAGTCCGCTCGATTACGCTGCAACAACGCCAAACCGACCGTTGAATCATCAACGCGCTGCTGTTTTTGGTCGATGGTCAGCAAACGTGGCACTCATCGTGCCGATAGCTTTTTCATCTCCAAAACATCATGCAAAATGTATCCCGCCCGTTCTTTTGAGATGCCCACGGCCTCAGTTAACTCGCGCAACTTCACTTTACGATCACTCAAAACGATTCGATGCACTTGCTTTGCGATTTCCGCATTCGTAGCCTCTTTTGGCCTTCCAGAGTGAGGTGCGTCTTCGATGCTTATATGACCCATTTTAAATTCACTAAACCACCGATAAACTGTTGTTCTCGAAGGAGTAGATGTGGGATAACATTTCTGCAACCATTTTAATGATTGTTCAGAAGTTTTTCCCATCAAAAAACAATGTTTGATCAAGATGCGATATTCCTGTTTTTCCATTTTTTTTACGAAGGCGAAAATAACGCCACTTAAACGACTGTAGCTTGTAAACGAATGAACGAAATTTCATGAAACTTCATACATAAACTAGTGACAGATGAATTTCTCGAAATGAATCATTTTCTAGTGGCACCACCTATTGAAAAATCCCGGGACTTTTCAGCCCATGTAGTATTCTGGGTTCGTTATAAACGCGTTCTGAATACGGTTCTAAAAAGAAAGCTTTATATCAAAGTAGCGCATAGGTCCTCCATTTTTAACTTACCATAATTAACTATACCATATATCAATAGACTTATTTTTTATGACTGAACTTTTGCATCAGTTCATCTTTCTTCCTCTTTTTTTATTCCTGGAGATGTCGCAACAATTGTGCTATCCTTATAGATAATTCTAACACACATCTATCAGAAGACCGACGAAGAATTGAATATTCTCCATGAGTATCCTAGTCTAACTCCTTGGCTTACAGATCTTCTCGAATGTCGTCTTTCGTCCTTGCGACATAGTTCAGCAATAGACGAGTTTGTTGGAGAGTGGGTTTAGTCCGTAGCGTATTGCTACAAAAACCTTTCATGCATTTCCACGATAATGCGTTTATTATAGACTAATACCTGAAAAATGTAATATAATAAAAATCCACAAAGCAATTGTTTTTTATTTAGTGCAATTCGTGAAACTTATAGGGAAAAGAAAACTTATCTGAAGTGCCACAATGTTAGCTTCCTGAAAGCTTGCTGAATAATATTTACGTTTTCTCATCAAGATCCATATATTCTATTGTCATTGTTTTTTCCCACGGAGATATGGAATAAAAATACTAAAGTTACTTATTTAAAACTTTCGAAAATTCAGAGGCTCGATTGTGTATTTTGAAATAAGATGAAAATTACAAAAGTGAGTAATGATTACTAGATACTGACCAAATAAATTATGAATATTCTAATGAGTAGTAAAGCAAGGCGGGTTCTAACTCACGGAGCTAGAGGGGAACGCGGGGCGCGGGGATACCTAACGCGGGGAAAGAGGGGGAAATTGGAATCAACGTTGGCCCACTGAGTTACGTGGAGATCGCCCTTGGAGATCATCGCGGACACAAACTATCGCTGTCTCTCAAAACGTGGAAGAGCCTCTACGAGCAGCGAGGAATGTAAATATTTACAAGCTGTTTCGAAACGAATACAAGGATAATTTTATAAGCGTTGGACCGCTAACCGTCAGTGTTTGCATGCTGAACGATGCTACGCTCGTACGTCTCGATTCTTCATCCGTACGCATTACGATGACCGAAACGACGCTACGCCGTATGTTTGACTTTAACGGGTGTATCGATGATATATAATAACTTTTGAACGATTAGCTCGATTCGTCGATACGGTAGATACCAAGTATACGCGATTCTCCAACATCGCATCTGAGAACATTATACGTGATAGCGACATCTTCAATGGACATCAGCTCGTCGATTGCGAACTATTAACTTTAGTTTTTAATAAGTACGAAAACCGGTGTAATAAGACGTGAATAAAATATTTTTGTTCGCATTATTACATATGTATTGTCTTTTACTTCCCATCCTTTGCCTCGACGCGCCAGGAAAAACTATATTGAAAAAACTGTGTCGTATAAAAGAAACTTGTACTCTATTGATTCTTCCATTCTGTCTTCACTCATAGCACGTTACATGCTCCGTCGCGCGCTCTATCTTTCTCTAACATTTATTATCAAGCTTTTATTACCATGCATTTTTGGAGAAAAAAGTGGCGAAATTTTGACGACAAAAAAATAAGGAACCCTATTATGTAAGACTTCGGACCTTTTCCCCTCTTTCCCCGCGTTAGGTATCCCCGCGCCTACGAGTATTCCCCGCGCCTACGAGTATTCCCCGCGCCCCGCGTTCCCCTCTAGTCCCATGAGTTAGAACCCGCCTTACTACTCTAGTGAATTTATTCATTTTAATATAATTTTCACCTCATTTTAAGATACACAATCGACTCCCAGGTTATTTCATCTTTACGTCAAATTCAGTTGTACACGGACGTAAGATAATAATATAAGTCGTGTCGTTAATCACGCATGGATTATGAGAATTAATGTAGAAAGATAATCACTTCTCAATTTGTAAAAATTTCCGAGAGAACGAATCGAAGTCCTTGGGTGTACATTGTCCACTTTTCAAGGCTGAAGATAATAAATCGATATTTGGTTCATGTAACATGTAGCACGATTAAATAAACCAAACATGAAGGAATACAGATTGAGGAGACCGAACTTACCTGCGTAAGCGTAACCTGCGTAGTCGGATATTGAACTTGGGATCTCAAAGTTATGAGTCTTGTATCTTATCCCGCTACTTAATATAACTATCGATGCACACAATTCTTATTGTCTATATATGTACACTTGACGCAATTATATTATGTTAACTTCTCTTCCATGATTATTTTATTATTCCGACCCATTTTTTATTAATTTGAGCTTTATAAAATAACATTTTTTTTCATATTTATAATAAACATCAAATAAATATTAAACAAATATTTTTTTAATCAATGTTATTTTAAATAAATAAGTAAAAAACAAAAATTTATTAAACGTCATATAAACTTTTAAAAAAGATTTAATAAATATTAAATAAATTTTTCTTTAAATCATTATTTTAAACAAATAATTAATGTTTAAATAAACATTTACTAAATGTTAAATAAACATGAAATAAATGTTTCTTATTATTATATTTTAAATGAATAAATAATGTAAAATAAACGTTTTATAAACTATAAACAAACATTAAAAAAATATTTTTTTAAACCTTTATTTCAAATGAATAAATAATGTAAAATAAACATTTAATTAACATTAAATAAATGTTTAAGAAATGTTTTTTAAACCTTTATTTTAAATAAAAAATTAATTCAAAATAAAAATTAAATAAACATTAAATTAATGAATTTTGAAAACGAATCGTGAAAAATGTAAAATTAATGAGAAAAAAATGTTTGAACAACATTATCTGCTGATTGAGTTGTAGCGATCTAGATTCTTTTCATGATACCCGTATGTTGAGAAGATCAGAGCTTTTCAAGTTGCTGAACAGGAAAGAGAAAACATTTTTCCAAATAATACGTTTTTATTAGGAGATAAAGATTATAATGGAATAGCAAAAAAATGGATTGTCTCTTCTTTTAAAGATAATGATAATCTTACGATTGAATATGAAATAGAATTTGATAGAAAAGTTTCAACAACTTGAGTGATAGTTGAAAGAGCTTTCGGTATTTTAAAAGACCGATTTCGACAATTACAAAAATTACCATTACATGATACTTATTTTATGATTCGAATCATAATAGCATGTTGTGTACTTCATAATATATGCGTAAATAATGGAGATGATTTTTATATTGAAGAAGACAGAACAAAATGAGTTAAAGTGTAACGCAAAGAGATGGAAATGTAGATGCAGGAAACCTGGATCATCGAACATTATTGTTTCGAGAAATGTATCCTTGTAACAATTAATCATGTAATAACTTAAATTTTCTGATTTAGCGTTAATTTAAAATAAATTGTCTTATACTCATAATATATATGTACAATTAAATTTAAATAAAAAGATGTTTTTTATTTTATAATTTTTAGAAATTATTATTTTTATTAATTACCAAAAACTAAAGAATAAACATACTTATTTATTTCGATAAAATAGTTTTCATGTTTACTTAGATATATGTGTATACAGTTTCTATATAATTAAATGTAAAATTTTTTTAATACAAAAAAGAAACAAATTAACAATATTTATTTCAAGTTTATTTTTATTTTATGTAAGTATATATTTATATTTTATTAACTTATTAATGAATCACACTCTTATTTTCCCATCAATATGTATTCTTAAATGAATTACACCTTATCAATGTATTCTGAAATGTTAACAGAGCTTAGTTCTTTTATATTTCATACAAATTTAGAAAAAACAATGACTATTAACAGCAAACATGTAATATCACATAATTTCAGTCTTATAATTTCAGTCTATGTAGAAAAAAAAACATATTTATTATTTCAATTCAGCCGGACATTACATCATATAAAAACAAATTACTTGGAAAATATTAATTTAAGAAATTAAAGTAGTGAACACAACTTTATATTACTTCAATTTATATATGAAACATTCTTTCTTTTTAACAACTTTCAAAAATAAACACAGCATATTAATATCTAATAAACTTTTAGAAATAAACGTAGCATCTAATATTATATGTATCTAATAAATGGTGCATATATGTCTAGTGCACTAATATCTATCTTTTAAAATGCAATAGTTTTATTACATAAAAAAATAAATATATTTAAATTCTTTAAAAAATCAATTACATATAATAAAATTAATAACTTTGAAATTGTTACAACATAGACATAAGTACTTTAAACTTTGAAAATAAAAATTGTTATTTTGATTGAAAGTATTACTTCTGAGTTGAATCATATTTCTTAATAAATCACATTTTTCTTTTTCAACGGATATTTTTTCTCGCTCTATCTCTTGTTGAATTTCAATTCTTCTAACATGATTTTCTTCTTTTGCAAATTTAGCTTTTCTCTTTTTAATTTTTCATCATGATTTCTTCTATCTTCACATTTTTGTTGTAACATTTGTAAATCTAACCATTGTCTTTCTAATTCTAATTTTATACGAGCTACTGTAGAACATATTCCATGTACGCTACGTTTTTTTACTGCATTAATTTTAATATACTCTATATATTTGATTCTTTTTCTACATTAACATTCTCTGTTTCATATACGCTATGTCTTCGTTCATTTTTATATTGTTTTGAATACTATTTAATTCTTTTTCTATATCTTTTTTTAAATTGTTTGTAATATTTTGTTTTTCAGATTGGTTTGAAGAAGTTGCTTTTAATAATGATGAATTGAGAGAATTTTTCTTACAAGCATTACCATTTTTATCACCTAATATTTCTTGTATTCGTTCTTCCAATTCATCAAGAGCCTTCGGTGCTTTTCCGCTTGTACGATATTGTAATCTTTTTTTTTTATTATATGACTTCTTTAAAGCGCTAAATTTCCATCTCATTTGATCAACTGTTAACTGCAAAAATGTATTACGAAGATAAGCAAATAATATAAATACTGTTAAATATGAATATAAAAAACCAATATATAAATATAAAAATATTAATTTACATAATATACTTATACATATGTATACGTATCATTTTTAAACTCACTGCTATTTCAAATAATAATAATATATTGAGATCGTTAGCTATATATTGCCAAAATTTTTTTTTTGTATTATCTACCTCAATATCTCGAGCTTCCTAAGCAGATAAAAGTGTACAAGTAGCTCGCTTAGATTATGAATTTACATTCTTGTGAATCTTGATTTAAATTTGTTTTAACTAGCTCGTTTTCTATTTGTTCTTCATTCGTACAATTTTCTTGTATAAAATTTTTTGTTTGGATAAAAATTTGTTTTTTGTATTGCTCACTTTTGCTAAATTTGTACCGTTTTTCAAAATTATTTTACCATTATTTTTGCAAAAATTGCAGTTCTTTTAGTATAATAGGCTGTAACATATAGGCATAAAAATGAAAATTGATTTAGGAATCTATAATTTATACAAATAAAATTGTATTATAATTATCTTAAGTAATTTTGTTTTTCTTCACATAGATGAGGTTAAGGTTAATGTAATACAAAACAAACAATTTTATTACACTTAACAACTTGCTTTTTCTATTTAAAATAACAATAACTAAATGTTTCACCTTTAGCTCCATGTTGTAAGAATTTCTTTCCGGTTATAAGATCGAAGATTAGAAGCGTTATATCATTAGAAATATAACGCTTCTTACTCTTTTGCAATGTGTGTGTTTTTAAGAATAAATTTTTTTCTATAATTCGACCATGCGCTAAACTCACCCAAACTCACCATTCGAGTAAAGTTAATCAAAGTCGACTTGTGTCATCGACAAAGAGCGATACAAATATAATGGAAAGCAAAATAGTGTGACTAGGAATCACCTTGTGTCGACTTGTGTCATTAAATGGAAAACCAATAGCTGCGAAAACCAATGGTTTCTATACTTAGATTTAGCGAAGAACTAAAGACAAGAACCAATCACATTAAAAAATCACTAAAAACTAACTGATTAATTTTCTCTGCTGAACGTAGCCAATTTACATATGTATATCACGAGATGCGTTCGGGAAGACGCTATTAGCGTTATTTATATTATTTTATCTTTGTTTTACATCTGATAAACAGTGAAGATAGAATAACACAAATAGCGCTAATAGCGTCTCCCCGTACGCATTTACGATGTTATGTGTATTATCGCAACGATAATCGTTTCTTAGCAACAAAAAGTTGATATGAAAAGTTGATCATTATTTAGATTTTCTCGGCTGTGTCAAGCGTTCGTATTAGAATTATTCTCGCAGAAATCGATCGCATCGACGAGTTGTCGACAATTTTTGAAAATTACGTTTAATCGTCCGAGTACAGGCAATCGTACGCATATAACTTTTATTTCTGTGATAAAAACGAGATTCAGAAACATTACAATACTGATTTGTATAAAGAACTCCGCACTAATGAAAAAAAGGTCAAATCGATTGGAAGTGTGATATTTTGTAGATTCCCTGATGAAATGTTTAAAAAAAATGTATATTTAATATAATTTTTAATTGTGTAAATTAAAAAAGAGGATGTACTTCCGAAAAGGTGAACCTTCCAATTTTCTTCTCGATTGGTATACTACTGTATTTTGGTACCCTAATTACGAATATGATCGTGAAAATTACCGACATTTTCAAAGTCAAATATTTACAAAACAATTTTTTTCAAATTTTTTCACGCTTTTTGCATAGAAAATCGTGCGTCCCTTTGCAGGGAGGAGGAGGGAAGGGGGATGAGAGTTGCTTCGCATGGAACGTCGAAACCTACGTACAACAGTATAATTATGAAAGTCGTCCCTTTGTAGAGGGGAAGAAGGCACGAATCAAAATCTAACAGCTCTATTTGTGATAATATAAAATGTAAAAGTTTATATTTAACCGTAAAAATGGCCTTGTTGGCAATTTCCATGATTATATTTGTAACCAGTACACAAAAATACAGTATAGATAAAATTTTTTTAAATATTTGACGTTGAAAATGATTTTGTCGGTAATTTTCATGATTATATTCGTAATTAGGGCATCAAAATACAATATACCAATCGATAAGAAAATCGGGGGGTTCACCTTTTCGGAAAGTACACCCAAAAATAAATAGTTTAATAATAAATAAATAGTAGATAAAGATATTTTTCAGTTCTATTGGATTAAAAATAGTAATTTTTTTAAATGTGCTACAATAAAAATTAACCATTTTTTAATTGGTTTCGCTTAACAAAACTTAATTTGATTAGGATATTTCCAAATCTATTAATTATCCCAGCCATTTTGCTCAAAACCATTATATTTTCAATATTATTAATGCAGAATCTTTTTTCAGAATTTTCTTTTTTCTTTTTGCTTTTGTGTTTTATTTGTTTATTCATTACTTTGTTGAAAGTGATTACTGAAATTCATTAATGAACTAAAACATTTTTATGTTAAATATTTGAAATATATCTCATCAGTGTGTTTGTAACCTACGACTTTCTTTTCAGTGACACGGACCCTGTATTCTTCGATTATACCTTATCGATAAAAGAATATTGAAGTTCTGTGCGAAAACGGAATGGCGATAGCAGCAGCATTCCACATAGAACCAGAATTTCTAGTTGATTATGCAGTCGTAAAGCGAGAAACAATGAGCGAGAGGCCAGAGTTTGTGCTCTTTGATGTTAGAGCTCGTACACATGTTCGACAATTCGGCAGCATGGACAATTTCACCAATATAAGTTAATAATTAATATAGGTGTAAATCTTTCGTTGTGTATATAAATTTTGGAAAGTTTGTACTGTTCATTTCTTAAATGTCACACAGTAATAATGTTGTATAATTATCATAAGAATAATATATAAGTAATTATACATTTGTTTCAGATGATGTTAATGAAATCATAGAAAATACAGAGGAGGAATTCCAAAGAGAATACAGGATACCTAAACCGAGGGAAGACACAAAAATGATAATTTCTTCCTACTGCTTTGAAAGCGGTCAAGCAGCAGTAAGAAGACTGAGAAATGTAGGATACACACAGTACGATATCTTTTAGAATTATTAGTAGAGATTTATTATAATGGACCCTGGTGGAAAAATGTTGCTGAAATTATTTCACGTTTTGGAACATTTTACAACAAAATTTCAGCATTTCAAAAAATTTCGGTTTAATTTCAGCGACTTTTAGCTGAAACATTCGACTTTTAGTCGAAAAATTCATCTTCGACAATATTTCAGAAAAATTTTAGCAAAATTTTCAGGCAAATTTCAGCAAGAATTTCAGAGAAATTTCAGAAAATTTCAGAGAAATTTTGGTTGGATTTCAGGGATTCTTCAGTATGTTCACTTTCAGTGAGGTTTCAGCAAATTTTATCATTAATTTCGCTGAAATGTTCCAAAATGTGGAATAATTTCAGTGAAACTTTTTCACCAAAGAGTTCTGTATTCTGTTTTGCAGGGTATTTTTGTATGGGGAAGGTATCGAAGATTGGAACAGAAATGAAGAGGAGGAGAGCCGAAGATTTAAAATCACATATTCAGACCTATTGATAAACCAAATGGATGAAAATGTTCTGATCATCGACATTAGAGATGTTGAAGAAATAGCAGCTAAAGGCGCAATACCAGGAAGCATTAATATACCATGTAGGAATCTTTCGTTATATTTCTAAATGTTGAAACTTTACTATTATAATAATTTCTCAAATGTCATGCATGGTATAAATATAGTATGAATAATATATGACAATAAATAATTAAATATACATTTGTTTCAGCGGAAAAAGTTAATGAAGCATTCAACCTTTCAGGGATCGATTTTTTTAACATGTATAAGATACCCAAGCCGACTAAAGATACAAAAATCATATTAAGTTGTAGCTCTGGCAACAGATCCAAATGTGCCCAGAAACAGATAAGGAGATTGAAATATCGACAGTACGATAATATCTTTCAGAATCATCTTAGGAATTTATAATAGAGCTCTATATTGTTTTGCAGGGTATTTGATTTTGAAGGAGGTTGGGACGAGTGGAACAAAAAACAACTAGCAGCAAGAAAATAAAAAAAGAATGATAGTGAAACACAAAAATGGAATTAGAATATTTTCACTGCTTTTAACCCAAACACACACACACGCGCGCGCGCGTGTATATATATATATATATATATATATATGTATATATATATATATAGGATGAATCAGAATTGTTGAACCAATTTTCTACCCTATGAGAAAATTATTGACTTCCTAATTGAATTATAACGTGTGCAGTCAATTATTTTCTTATAGGATGAAAAACTGATTCAACGACTCTGATTCACCTTGTATGTACATATAGAGCATTTTTAGATATTCTATTGTTGCAATTAATAAAAGATAAAGTTTTATTTTAATGCAAATTGTTGGAATTTTTTTTTCGATTACTGTTGACAAAACTATTCCACGAAAAATTGAACAAACATATAATTATTCAAATAGACTGATATTTTTATATCCATCATCATCCTACAATTTACAAAAGTTTAGAATTATACAATATGTATATACCCAAAAATCTATGTCAATGTTTTGTAGATGGAGTCTTTAATTCTTCTCCTGTGCCATTTTCTTGTATTAATCATCTCTCTAAACTGTCCCAATATAAGATTTTTCCTCTTCTGTCGTTTCTCTTTGCTGAACATTGCCAAGCCACGCTGCTCGTTGGCAGAATAGATTATAATTTTCCTTTCGGATACGAACCGCTTCCATACAACGATGCCTTTAGAAAAGATAAAGATTAAAATCAAGATTATTTAAATAAAGGTAAAGGATGTTTAACGTAGCTCTGATAAGTAGTAAAAATATCTCGATTTATAAACAATGATAGACTAAGATCAATAATCGAGTCTTTAACAGATGAAATATATAAAGTGCGATATAATACAAAACTTGATTTAATGTCGATGTTAAGAATATAGGATATAGCTTTAAATGTTTCAGAATCACAGATCCCTCTTCAATTAAAAAAATAAAATTATAATATAATGATATGATGTCGATCTACGAGTGGTTGGCGGTATGACTTTGACATTCGCGATGTACTTAGCTTAGGTTTTACTGGATGTGTTGAGCAAATGGAATCATCTCAAAACGTGATTGAATATGTGATGCAGTTAATGGAACTTATGTGAACCCGTGTATCATAGTGTCTCTGAGTCATTACTGCTTTTTTTTAACGTTGAATCATCGTGGTTATGTAAGATTCAATTTGATGATGACATATATGAGATCTAATATTTTTTTTAAATTCAGATACAAAATTTTTGTATAACATCGATACATGTATATAAGAGTATATATATATACACATACAGATTCCGATTTTAAAAAACTTACGAGTGAACAGAAACACGTCCACGTCCTCATGCTTGTATAGTTCGATGCGAAGTCTCACAATATATGACCAACAAAGAGGCTCATTCTATTTATTTCGTTTCTATGAAAAGAGTCTAGTAACGTGAAATATGATTTATATAGATTCTCAGTGTCTTGCGAATTCCTTGAGTTTGTTCTTTGATATGTACCATTTCAGATATTTTTCTTTTATTGTGGTTTCTATGTCTAATATTTCTATCCCTTCCCAATCAAAATTATAATTATTCTCTAATATATGTTGTAATATATGATGACTGTGTGTTTAGACGGATCATATCTAATATTGCTTTTAGTGTTCTTTTAGTTGCGTTTTTAATTATCTTTTTGTCTGTCCTACATACGAGGCATCACAATCGTTGCAACTTATTTTATATATTACATTCTGAGTGTAAGTTTTGTTAATTCTATCTTTACTTTGATGAAAGAGTTGAGTTTGTTGATACATCTATATCCTATTGTGTATGAGATTATTGATAAAAGACGTGATGGTATTGGAAACGTTGGGGAAAGGTAAAATGAAAAATTTATTTAGAAAATTCGTATCTGCATTGCTGGTGTTGCTCTTGCTTTGTTCTTTTTTTAAATTTACTTTATTATCAACAATTAAGAATTTGATTCTTTTTTTTATGTTGTTAAAAATGAAATTTAGAGGATAGCCATTGTCTATGAGGATGTTGATAATTAATTCTAAATTCTTTTGGTAAAAGGTAGGATGTGAGAGAAGAATACTTCTGTCCACTAGATCAGAAAATAAGGGAAGAGCAACAGTGATGTTCAAATCTTTTGACAGATGAACAGCTTTTAAAAATAATGCCATCTCTCGCGTTTAGTTTAATGTAATTATCAACAGATCGATATTATAATTCATATTCTCAACAGAAAGAATAAATTCCAAGGCATTCATAAATTCATCTTTCAGAATTTTATTATAATTTTTGTCGAAATTAAATGCCATCACGATTTATGCTGTCAATTGCGAGATCTATTAGTATGTTGGTGAACATGGATACAACATCGAGTGAGATCAAAATGGAATTTTCGATCGATTTTCCTTCTAATAAGTTGTAGATCTCGAAAGTGTTGTTTGCTTGTCTAGGATTTAATATTTTATTCTTATATAATGAGATGGAAAATGAAGCAACAAGATGCAAGGCCGTATTAATCGACACTATGATTCTAAAGGGAATTGAAGGGATTTTTTAAACAGATTCAAGTCTACATTTCTCTATCAGCCATTCGAATTTCTTTTTGTGTATGTGGTAACATCGATATGTTTTGATCCAAGGAATTCTGGCCTTTCAACAGCCTAGATTTAAATCCCTTGGACTACTACGTATGGAGCGTAGTTGAAAGGGTCACAAACAAGTCTCGGCATCCCAATGTGACGTCATTAAGGGTCGCTGTTGAGGCAGCATTCGTCGGCATGGACAGTGCTACATTACAGCATGCGTGCGAACGTTTCAGACCGAGAGGCCGTCATTCAAGCTAATGGGGGATACGTATATTGAATAATTGTGCTCTACAGGGATCCCCCAAGTGCAATGTAAAAGGATTTTTTGTAATATTTAATTTTTCATTAAAAACATTTTGTTTAAAGAAATTGTTCAATTTATCCGGATTTTGATGACGCTTTGCAATAAACTAAATTAAATTAAATTAAATTAAATCATATTCGGATAATCAATGACTATTTTCAGTATGACGTTGAAAATCTATTGTTATTCTATAAAGCAGAAATTAAAGAAATCAAAATTTTCTATATATTTGATATGCATTACCTGCTGCCACCCTCGCTCATTGCCGCCCTCGCCTGCTAGCAGGGCCTTATCGAAATTCTTGGCCAAAGAGAAACCTGAGAGACGTCATAGAGGCCTTTTTCGCGTAATAGACGAAAGCTATTGTACGCTAGCGGCACCAATCATTTTTATAAAATAAAGTGAATTAGCCAGATAAAACCGCATAAAAAAAATCATATGGATTTTCAGGAATGTCTCAGCATTTGAAACAGCAGTTCCGCATTAAACCGGATAGAATTTATTTTCAATACAGATGAACAAGTTTGTACTTGTTGCATTACTACCAAGTTCTATGAGAAGTTCCAATCATTTTCAACATAGTTCTATGAGAAATTCACAATAAGCCGAATAGGGAGCTCTGAATCTATCTATTTCTATGAGAAATTCCGCATCGAATTTTCTATTCAAACTTATCCAGATAGCAATATGTCTGCAGTCTTCTAACAGACTATTAGCAGGTTTGAGCACAAAATAACGACAGTCTGTCATCAATTGCGTCCGCATTAAGCTTGTGTTCTGTTAACATCTCATCCTGTTGATATAGTGTGAAGGCAAATTGTTAACAGAAACTGAACAGATCCTGCCAACATTATCTGACACTTGCAGATTTTGTTACGTTTTTTCTTGCAGTCTGTAAACAATATTATGTACATCTAATTCTGTTGTTATTTTGTTGGCATAGTGTGTAGCAGACATTAAAAAAAATCTGCTTTCTACAGAACTACTTGGTTGGATACCCGTAAAATTAGGATTTGTTTGCATATGATGGTTTTAAAAGAAATTCCCGTTTCAAATATTATTATTTTCCTCATAAAAATTATTGTAATTACTCTTAATTTGAAACAGTGAAAACTCACTGATTTGCAGTTAATAATCACTGATTGTTACAGTTATAAGTATACCATTGCGAATTAGTTAATACTGACTGATGTATCAGTGACATTTGTCTTGCCACTGCACGAATCAATAAATTCTTAAATTGCGGTTAATTTCTGAATCAGTGAAATGAAAGAGGATTAAAACCGATATACCTATATTAAAATCAAAATAAGGATAAATATTTCTTCCTTTATTAGCAATGTAAGTATTCAAATAATGAACATATTATTTAATTGGAAAATAAAAAATGTTAACATCCATTGATGTTACTAGACTCTTAATTTTGTTTGTAATTTTAAAATCAATAAAATTAAAAAAGTTTAAAGATACAGGATAACACAAGTTGAGTACATAAAATTAGTTCAAATAATAAGTCGAATGGTGGAATCGGCTTTATCCGAGACTTCTCTAAGCCATCCGTCCCTTTGAATAAAATGTTTATTTTTTTTTTAGTTCTGCACGATGAATGACTGAATATTCGTGTTTTGTGCGGAGGATATAAAAAATGTTAAAAATGTTATAAATTGCTGTATATCACTTCCTTCCTGAAAACAGAGTTATAAAATTAATAATCTTAACGATAAGATTAATGTTGGGCATACATATTTCGTTATAAAATATAAACATACCGGAACAGTTTGAAGCAGGAAACAAGTATTATTACTAGTAGCGAATTTTGAACAGAAATTTTCTCCTCTTTGTTCTGCTTCCATCGATTTTATTATCTCGTATTTCTTCATATTGCTAAAAATAAAATACAAGACAATGAGATGAAGAATTATGCGTGTTCTCAACTAAAATTAATTTAGAACTCACTTCAAACGATTATTTATCATAAATGAACGTTTATCATAAGTTCTCACTCTCTTTCTTCCTTTTCCTTTTCAGACTCTTTTTCTTTGTAAGGCATTACTGTCTGGCAATAATTCTGCGAATATGATCAATGCTCTCATATGTTCTAAGTAAAAACAACAAATATAAATTTGTATTAATAAATAAAGCAATTAGATATTTTTATAAAAATAAATGATTATGATATTTTACCATTGCTTATAGAGCATACATCACGTCGATGCAACTTAGCATACGATATTATTTTATCAGCTCTAAGACAACAGCTGCACTCAAAAAGATTATATTATAGTTGATTCTATCGTCGTAAAATAGTAATTGCTATCAAAATGTCAATGTTTTCACTCACATGCAAAAAAACCTGGCCACTAAGTTTTTTTCACAAATTTTTAATATATTCAAATAGCAAAATAATTCATCGAAAAATCATTGTAACGAGATGTTTAAAAAAATCTTTTAAAGTTTGAAATCTCTATTTTCGAAATCGGTGATTGATATTTCAATCTGACTGATCTTTTATGGAGCTATACGGACACAAATGGATACCCATCAAATGTGAAAATTTTGTACAAATTTTACAAATATCTATGGCGTGAAATAAAGATCACACAAAAATGCGGTTTACAGCAATCGAAAGTGTGAATCTTTACCTTCAATTTGCTTTTTCATAGACTTCTATACGATTTTTTTTTTTACCGAGTTATTCAACATTGAATAAAAAGAATTTCGTTTCAATGTTAAATAACTCGTAAAAAAAATCGTACAGAGATCTATAAAAAAGCAATTAAATAAAAAACCTATTTAAAATAAAAGATAAGTTATTTTTATATTTTAAATAAAAATTATTCTATATTTTAAATAAATAAATACATTTTCGGACCCTATTTCTTATTTTATATTTCAAATAATTTCTTGTGACCTATTGCTTATTTAATATTTTAAATAAGTTTTTGGAACCTATTTTATATTTTAAATAAGTCGTATCAGTTATTTTACCGAATCCTACTTTTAAAGCATTTCTAAGCCTCATATAACATTTTTTTATTTTTTCTATTGCACTTGTATAATATGTTTCCGCAATTAATTGTCTGTTAAATAATATTAAGTTGTTCAGAAAATTCATTTTAAATTTTGTTAACTCATAATTATATACTGTTATATTGTTACGTCCTACAGATGCCACGATTCTTTTCTTCGGTTCCATGTCGCGACTATGGTTGGTGTCTGCGAGACTCAAGCGCAGACTTCTGATAACGGTCTGACAGAACTGAAAAGAGGGATCGGACAAGTTACGCGAAAACTCGTAAACGCCAATCAACCCGGAAGGAATAATAACCTTAACGCAGGCGCGAAAAGAGACAAGATTGCAAAAAACATTATAAATGCATCGAAGTCACGCAATAATAAAAATCTAAGCTTTGTCATCCCAGACTGACTAACAATTTCATCTTAGGAAAATAGATGTCACGTCGCGCTTAAAAAATAATAAAACGCATGGGATAATTTCCCACGGTAGCGTTATCTAAGATCGCGACTGACAATGGTTGCCCTGCACGCAAAACTAATTGTGCACGGTAACCATCTGTTTACCTAGCCATATTTTCCGCGAGGATAACAGAATTCGTCATCCGTATGGAGCAATCTTGCTTCTTTAAAGAAAAACGTAAATCACTTCTTTTCTTCTCGAAACTCCTCTAACGATGCACTTTAGATTAACAATAGGACATTATAAAAATCGTAAATCTCGCGTGACATTGTAACTTTTGCATCCTAGACAAAGAGCACAGCGCCCTTTTTTCGGAGTATAAATAGAGGTCCCGCGGAAGCGCAGAGCGTCAGTACAAAACTCAAAATCACCGGTTCACGTCAGTGAAGTTCGCGAGTTAAACTATTGTCGCGAGCAGTGCGAAAATCTTATCAGAACCCGCGATAATCACGCCAGTTCGCGGTTTCATACGAGTGCGAAGAAAAAAGATAAATTGTGGGCAAATCGTCACTGCGATTATCAGGCATACGCCACTGCGACTGCTCTTCTGGCGCTCTCTGTGGACAACGGACCTCCTCACATACCAACCGGTAGCTACCCGAGATCTCGTGGACAGCCAGCTAACCAGTAAGTCACCATTCCTTCCGGTTCATCCCCTTGTCTCCCCGCATGGAAACACACACACACACACACACACACACATATACAGTTATACGCGTTTCCGACGAACATACATATATTTTACCCTTCGAATTGTAGTGCGTACTAGTACATCCATTAGAAAATGGGGACGAACTCCTTATGTCCGGAGGAGTAGGCGGAATCCCCTTGGCCAAGTCACAATCGATCGACGATCAATCTCTCGAGGTCTCTTACTCACCAACATTAGAACAGACACAACCTTTAGACCTCACCTCTTCCCCTGTCATCGATCCCGCCATCCGAGAAATCCTAAATTATTCCCTTCCTCCTCTCGAGGGATGATTCTCTCTCCCTCCTTCTCTCGAAGAAGGATTTCCTCTTCCTCCTCTTTTAGATCACCTCCCAACTCGTCCTTCTCAATCGAATCTCGAGCCGATATATACATACGTCATAACGTATTGAATATATGTACAAGGATAAAATTTCTTATTTATATGTAAAAAAAATTTATGTATATTTATTAAATGTACATAATTTGTTTTATGTACACTTTTTTAATATGAATATAAATTTTCTATTGGATGACCTATATAACAAAAAATTCAAACATAAAAACATGATTAAAAACATTTATTTAATGTTAATAAATTTACAGTTGGATACGGCAAAAGAAATATTTTCTGAACTATTAACAAATATATTGTATATATACATATATATATATATATATAATATATATATATAGTTGTGTAATGAATGTCTCTTGAACTACAAAAATGGTTATATTTATAGTTAAAAGGATACTTTTACAACAACTAAATATTTGTTAAAAAATATTCTTTCCACCATAGTATACGTTTATTAAGATTAAATAAATCTAGTATAGATAAATAAATCTAGTCTTTTCCAGTGTAGTCTTACATATATTGTGACTAAATAAAAAAATAACAAATTGGTTCCAGGAAAGTGCAAAACTTGATCAAGCCTAAAGCTGTTAAACAGATTGATAGATCTGATGAATAAATCTGTATCGGTTAACTGAAGGCTTGTCCAATGATGAATTCACTTGGTTCGGAGTCATTGTCGCTTCTAAGCTACGAGCCCTTAGTGCGAATGCAAGCGAGGTGGCGATGCTCGCATAAAACATTATAACACGAATGGCACACTTGTCTGGCCAATTGGCCATTCCTGTTCCCCGCGGTCCGCACGCCAAGCGATCGGTAGATGTAGTGACATACACTTGGCAATAGTAGGCCGGACGGACGTGTGTATTCGGCTATATTAAAAGATTAATATCTCGTTAACTTGGGAAAATTGCAAAATGGTAAACGATTCATTCGACTCAGTTTAGTCCGTTCTATCTGCGCATTAAATATTTGCTGGTTATTCTGGGACACCCTGTATGCAAAAAGTCAAGCAAGAACAAGTTGACCAGGAAGAAGCCGAGCTAATAGAAAGAAACATAGAGTGACAGTTTGAACAATAGTGATCGGCTGATAAACCTGCTAGCAAAAAAGGACGCAATAAGGAATTTCTCATAGCGGAAGTGCGGAAATGACTCTCTTTGAAATTTTAAATTGCACATTTCCTAAAGAGGTGCTCGTACTAAAGAGAAGCTGTGAAAAAAAATAGCTGACAATATAAAAGGTACAACATTTTTTTAATTGAAGTATAGGAGCATGTCTTACAAATATATTTATCACGATTTTTTTTTATTCTTAGGAGAAATAACTGTACAGAGATAAAAAATGGAAGTTATTATCCGAAATTTTCAGGAAATTTCGTAAAACTCACAAACAGCCGAGTGGTTCTAGCGGCTGCTAAGAAAGGTGCTCAAATAGGTCCACTTCGATAGGCTTAGTTTATTGTATTGATGTTATGTTAATGATAATTGAAGAACAGATATTGTAGAACAGATATTTTTCTCTAACATGTATTTATCTCTTATTTTTTAGATTCATTTCTATTCATTTCGGAATTCCATTCATTAGAAATTAGATAATATACGTTAGAGAAAAATATCTGTCCTACCAACTGTTAGTAATCAATATGTTATAATTTTTCACGCAATTACGTAATATACACTCGCATTATATTGAATTTAATGTATTGATATTGAGTGAGAAATTATAACATTGATGTTATTTTTATTGGTGTTCATAAGAGTTATATTATAAAACATTACTACACGCATCGGTCCTGACCTCACACAGTACAGCTGATTTTAAAGGTTTTCAATCAAAAACTCCGGCAGCATCATTCTATTTCTGTCTCAATTCTATTTTCTGTCTCAATTTAGAATCTTGGGTAAATGTTGTGCAACAATATTCTTTTTTATTTAAAATGGTGCAACTGGGAGCATTACACCTAGCAGACATGTTATAATATGCACAAATCTTGATATCTGAAATGTAAAAATTCGTAGTTTTCATATACACACACACACATATATATATATATATATATATATGTACAATAGAGAAAGGTATACAGAGTATCCGATAATTGTATTTGAATAAAAAATTATTGAAGACCAATTTTCGGCAATTTTTAGCAATTAATATCTTGTTAACTATTGCAAAAATAGCAAAATGGTAAAAAACTTTCTGTCTCAGTTTAATCCGCTTTACATATCCACGAACTCTGTCAGAACAACAATTATCAACTCACAATCGGACACCCTGTATACTTCCAAGATTAATTTTTCCAGCTTCGAAAAAAATTTGCTGTGGCTCTCGCGATTTGTTCTCATTAAAGAACTATAGTTTGCATTATTTCTGGAATCTAATCCGGAATTAATGAACCAGAAGAAGAAGAAATGGAAACTGGAAGCCTAGATGAGATTTAGATCAGTAAAAAGAGAATATAAATAAAATAAATATAAAAAAAATTGTCATATAATAGCAAGAAAATTTCTGTATAATTCTCTTACTGTCTCAGATTACTTCTAGGCCATTTCCTTCAAACTCCCATCATTCGTACTACATATGTATAGTCAAAGCTCCCAATTTTCCCACATAGTACGCGGACGTAGCTCGAGTATACAACATTATATGAGTATACAAACATATTTGTAAGTATACAACATTTACAATTATTCAAATTATAAAAATTAAAAAAAAACATTTCCTTTCAAGCGAATATTCTATTGAAGGATGCAAAAGAAAATGGTAGAATCTCTGTGATCTCCACTTTATGCAGATTGTTTCAGCGGAGAAACTGCCAAGATGGAATGTCAGTCAAAGAAGAATAAATGGCGTTTTTATAAGTCACTAAACTTTACGTGACACATTATTAACAAGAGAGTAAGTACAAGCAAAAAACGTGTTTTAATTTCCAGAAAATATGTTAAAAGCATTGCAAAAGTATTTTCTATTCTTCATTATAAAAGTAACAAATTAATAATTATTACAGTTATTTCAGAACTATATCGAACACGTTAGTCTGTAACAATGATAAGAAAAACGAAGAAAAAAAAGAAGAAGAATCTTGACTAGATGATTTTTACTATGTTGGATTTTACGCCCATCATTTTAATATGTATGAATTAAACATGTATACACACACACACACACACACACATCAATATGTATAACCTATTATTTTTAGGAAATAGCAAGAAACGGAAAGAGTAAGCAGAAACTTGAACAAGGATATTATCTTTGCGCAAATAAGCGAGGCATTACACGAGCCGCTGACAGTTTCTTTGCCATCAATTTCGGTAAAACGGCGGATGAAGAAGAAGAGCATTTCGGAATGATTTCCTTATAGCTTCGTGCAATATATTATCGGACTTTATGATTGTCTTATTTGCGATTGCGAATAATCGTATAGATTCATAATAGATATATTGTAGAAATTAAAGAGCATCATTTTAGACTTGTTAAAGATTTGACACATATATGAAAAAGAAAACTTCATATATGTGTTCATGATTCATAATAAAAGAATATATTCATAATAAAATGACAGATTGACTTGCAAAAGAAGCGACAGAAGAAGAATCTGATCTTAGTGTCGAGGTTCCACTGAGAAATTTTAGACAAGAGACTTGGAATATGATATAGGACAGAACTGTGAATGAGGCAAGATTCAAAGGCCAATTTTATTTTGAAAATTTCTATGAGAGAAACAAAAAGAAACCACTGTTTCATAAATTGAACAGGGAGAGATATTTTGTTACTTTGGTCAAACATTCGATTAAATCGAATCATTTCAAGTTACTAAAATGTTTCAAAATATTTCTTACTGGATTCTTATTAGTTCATTGGGACATTTGCCTTACTCGGAGAGCATCCCGTTTCACGTTGCAATATAGCTAATCGTAACGATCGATGCTTATAGAGTTTTAGCAAATAAGCGCCTTGTAACATGTAGTCAATATTCTTGTTAACTTATAAAAGTTAGTTTTTTTCGTTCGTTTTTGTTTTATTTAGGGTATGCAAGGGTAACAATATATATTATTATTGTATTGAAAGCTTAATTTTACACAACTTTTTTGCAATAAAGAAGCTCAGTTTCAATAAAGAAGCTTTTATTTCTTCTCTGGGATGATTTTGGTTCTTCAGTTTGAATACCACAGAAATGGAAAATTTCAATCTTTCGTGATGGATAAAAGAACGAATCACATATTTGTCTTTATCTGAGGGAAACCTTGCGATATCTCAAGAAAATAGTCTCGCGAAATATCTTGAAAATCGCAATGGAATAATGACGAGATCATGCCGAATATGTTCATTCAGCGTCCGTCTTGGGGTCCGCAAAATCCTTAAAATAACGGATGATGATTGTCTGAGAACACAAATGTTCTCGGCTGTTTGTCAATTCCGATTAAAGGCGATATGGTGAGTAAATCTTCCGACATTTTTTAATCTTCATTGTAAAGATCGCGCGACACTAAAAGCGCTGAAAAAAACTCGAGGAAACTTCGACCAAACTCTGATCAGTCGACGATTAATTCAACTAACAAAATTACTTACTGTAAAATTTCTAGAGCTGTATGATTCATTGTATTTAATTATATTTTTTGTATGTTAAATAGCGAAATAATTTTATCTTATATATCATAAGATCCAAAATACTGTATATTATAAATTAATCGGCAATTGTTCTAAATAACTTTCAAGATTATAAAAAATAAATATTGAAGAGATACGAGGAAAAGATTGATTTCGCAATCGCAATGCTGAAAACAGCTTGAAATCACGGCTAAAGGTAAGCTTGAGGTCAGTAAGTTTGAGTTGATCGAGATTGATTAACTTGGAAATGTCACTAATGCGTCTAATAGAAATTAAAGTAAAAACATATGACGTCATTAATCGAGGCTTTGAATTAATTCAAACTCACTGCAGTCGAGAACACTAGTTATAATTTCACTCAATAATACAAATATAATATAACATATGTTACGTAACAATTAAATTATTAATCACAAACTTATAACATACATGTTATATTATTTTTTGGTATCGATTGCATGTGGGCGTTGACTTGACTGACGTCACAAAAATAATTAATAAATAAAAAAATAATTAATTTTCGCATAAATTTGTTTTATTAAACAAGATAAAGAAAAGGAAATGTCACTTACTTTAAGAAAAACAATCCATGTGTTTTACATTTGCATTATAAATATCGCGAATGATAGCTAATAATAAATAAAATCGTTTAATAAGAAATTCAATATTATCGAGCATTGATTACAATCCCGTACAAATCCCGTGTATATTTATAAAAGTGAATTATTAATAAGAAATAATTTCACTTTCAGTCTCTTACAAGAAAAAAAGCCTTTTCAGTTTTCTTATACTTATAAGAATTTTTTTGCTTTCTCATTTTAAGATTCTTAACAAGAATTTAATATTATGTATCTTAGTATGTTGTGTATATTCGAGCCAAAAGTTATTCTCTATTTATTAATTACTTCAATATCATTACTTATATATTTTTATTCAATTATTTCACAAGTACAAAAATTGCAAATAACATTTCACGTGATGTCTGTTCATCGAGTTTACAAGAGGATTGACACGTGTGTTGCTAGAAAGTTAAATCAAAATTCAAGGCCAGTCATGATATGAATGTATATCATAGATTCCTGACCTACCAGAGTGTCTGTATGTGTGTGTGCTGAATGTGTGTATTTGAGAGAAAGAGAGAGATAAAAGATGTTCCAAGTCACACGTGCGTCAGCAATCGTAGAAACGTAAATTATGCCTATCCGCGCTCGCGCGATTATTGAAGTTGTAAAGTGCTGTTAGATTCTACTCCACAAAAGATTTTCGATGAGAAACATAAGTATTTCCAACGCATTTAAGAAAACGTTAATAAAAAAATAATTAATTTCGCAAATAGTTACGGTTCGCAAGCTGATTGCTTACGTTCGTAAAAATAGTAAAAAAATAATAGAATAAACAAAATGACATTGGAAAGAGAAAGTTGTATTCCAAATTGTTATAGAATACAGAAAAAGTTTGTTGAAACTACTGACATGGAAGTATATTAAACGTAAACTCTGCGTAAGTGGCTTCAACAAATAAACTTTTTCTATAATTACAGTTCGAAATACAACATTTTTCTTTCTAACGTCATTTCATTTATTCTATTATTTTTTTACAATTTTTACATACGTAAGCAATCAGCTATTTTCGAACCGTAAGAATATTTGCGAGATAAATTAATTTTTTTGTTGACTTTATTTTAAATACGTCGTTTCGTTTATTCCATTCTTTTTTTTACTAGGAGCTTAATATAGGAGCAAAAATATGAAGAAAGAGAGAGAGAGAGAGAGAGAGAGAGAGAGAGAGAGAGAGAGAGAGAGAGAGAAAGAGAGAGAGAAAGAGAGATATCATTTATTTTTTTTGCGTTTTAGAATTAAGTCCTCTCAAATGCTAAGACCATACATTTATGAACAATAATAAACAGTAGAACCATACATTGATAACAGTAAAAATAAAAGAAAACTAAAAATAAAAAAAAAATGAAATTAAAATTAACGCAAAAATATATATTGGGTCATCTAAAAAGTATCCGCGGTTTTTAGATGACCCAATATATAACATACAAATATATTAAATCATAAATACAAAATTATACACTTACTCTAACAAATGTTTATACAGTACACGATCAGTACACGATATACAGTACAAATCATACATTAACTTTTAACAAATAATTATACAACTTGCATTTAAAATCATTCAAAGAAGCAGCATTATGAATATCCCATGGGCTACTATTCCAAAACTCAGCAGCACAGACTGCAGCACAAAGCTGCTAAAAGACTGCTTGAAAAATTTTGTGCGTATGGCGGTAATGACAAATAATCATTAGGAGTTCTCGTACGACACATTGATATATTCTTCTTAAATTCAAAGCTTTGATATATAGCTTTGGGAAAGCTTAATGAAAGTAACGAACACCAGGCATCTCACGAAATACGACCGCCTTTACTTTGAGCCATCTAAAATCATTAAAATAAGGAGAAACATGCTCATCCATTTAACCGGGAACACGTATCTTACATACGAATTAAGAGCCCTCTGAAGTTTAAGATCTCGCCAGTAATATCGATCATAACAGTACAGCAATAATCGAAGATAGGAAAAATAAGAGTAGATATTAGCCTAATACGAAGGGATCTTGGAATAAGCTGTTTATAAATCTTTAGTTGATAAAGAGACATATTCACTCTAGACGTCATTCCAATTACTTGCAAATTCCACGAAAGTGTTCCAGAAATTGCTAGACCAAGATACTTAACAGAATTACTGTATGCGCGTCCCCAACTATAATATGCGGAAGTTCGACGTACGAGATATTGTTGATGTATCTTGCAGTACTCAAAATCATAGCTGTAGTCTTTTTTGTATTTATTGTCAAATTGATTTTCGTGGTCCAGTCCAGAATTCTATTCATATATTCATTTTCACAGCTTATAATAGGAAACAAATTTTTAGGCTCGTGTATAGATAAGCAGGTCATCAGCGTAGAAAGAATATTTACTTTAATTGTAAATAACTAAAGTCATTTAGATACAATACAAATAACACAGAGCCCTGAGGAATACTCCTTGTTATAGTAATTTCAGATGATGTCATTTCAAATGTCACCAGTAACCGGATCCTTGACAGCCTGTCTCTGTCTATTCAAGTAACCACAAATCTAACTCAGAGCTGAACATGAGAATTTCAGATCTTTGAATTTTTCAATCAAAATGCGATGATCGACATTATGAAACGCTTTTGTAAAGTTAAAAAAAACTGATACAGTTAAATTTCTGGAGTCGGCTGCACGTCTGACATCATCCAGGAAAATAAGTGTTGCCAATTGAGTGAAATGACCTTTTCTATATACAAACTGATGTGGATCTTGCAGATTATTACTTTCGAGTGATGTGAGAGAGAAAGAGAGAGAGAGAGAGAGAGATTGAGAGAGAGAGAGAGAGAGAGAGAGAGAGAGAGAGAATAAAATAGGGTCATAACATTGTACTACTAACTTATATTTTTAAGTGATAGATTCAAAAACACAATAAAAATATTGCAGTATATAGTTATTTTACACATTTTCTTATGCTTTACAAAATATGGATGTGAATTTAACACTGTATATGTGACAAAATTTATATACTTTTTCATGAAATTATAGTTGAATGCTGCGCCGTAAAACGACGAAAAGCGAGGCAGAGAAGGAAAGTTACAAATGCAAAAGAAGAAAGAACTATTAAGCTTTTCACATAAAATAAATGTAATTGAGTTATATATAATTTTTGTGAATAAATATATTTAAAACAGATATATTTAATATATTTAAATAAATACATGTATGTAAATTGTAAATAAATGTAAAATAGATCCTATGAATTAATTTTTTATTACTAATTTTTTCAATTATAAATAGTATAATATAAAAACATCATAATATCATTGTAAAAGAATTATATGTGATAAAGCAAATTTAAGATTATTTTTTTTTAATATAAATTTTTAAAACAACTTTCAAAAATTTTAATTTTTATCCTATGTTATATGTAAACGTAAATTTAATGTTTGCAATAAAATTGACAGGCAAGAATGTTTACATCACTAAGTGCAAGAAGCCATGTTAATTAAATTATGATTATCTGTGTCACATTAAAGAAAAAGTTAATTATCAAGTTATATCCCATTGGGATATTAAATAACAAGATAGTTGCATAATAATGTTTTTCGGATAATAACAAAATTATTTAATATTTTACATTTTAAAAATTTTCAAAGAGTAAAAAACTTTTTAAGTTGTGATCAAAGAATAAAAACAAAATTTTGACGATTTATAATACGTATGAGAGATTATTACTCTCTAATCGCAGAATTCAATAGTCGACAAATTATCAATTCTCATCTGACAAAGACATCGCACGGCAAGATATTAATCTGTTTTTAAACGCGCTTCTAGTTTCTTGAGCATTTTGCGTGCAGGGCAAAATGGCGCCACGGATTTTTGAATTCGCGAGCACACGGTGACCATGATCTGGAAATGAATCGACGTAAGCATTTATATCATTTTGAAAAAAGGGTATCAAAATAAATCTAGAGAAATGTCGTTAACATATATTATTCAAGATATTAACTACATTCTATACAGAGCATATGTGTTATTCATTAGATCGGTGATCCAGTTTCATATAAAAGAAATATTTGTATTAAAAATCTATTCTAAAGTAGATTATGTCGGAAAAGTAAACTACATGTATGAATATTAGCGATTCAAGATTACTGTGTTTTATATTTTTATATTTAGATATTATTTGGATAATTATAAAATTCGTTAAAATTATATATTTTAATTTAATTGTAAAAAATTTATAATCAGTACATAAATCTATTTTTTAAAATATCAAAATTATATTTACAAATAGAGAACGCTAACTTAACCAATATATTGTCATTCTCCAAATTCTCAAAGACAATTTCCATCAATTATCACAATAACATAACTTTACATCGAATACTCATTATTGCGATTGTTACTAAAAGCAATACACGCAGATTATGTCTCGTAATTGTTCCTGTGGCAAACATATAACCTGTGAAAAACATATAATCTGTGTATTGCTTTTAGTAAAAACAAATCTATCATTAGTAACACGATAATTTTAATTACCGTGGGCGTTGGAATTGGATCGCCTGTGTTTGATTTCAACGAAGCAACAGGTTAATTAATCATAATTACGATAAAGTTACCGCCCGTATCTTGTACGAGATAATAATTTAATCGAGTATATCGAGCGAACAAGACGAATTTACTGGCGTTCAATTTACAATATACAAATATCATTAACGCACTTTAAAAAAATATATATCACGGATTTTTCACGAATATTTTCTTATAACAACGATTATCAATTTTAGAATTTATTTTTGTAACATGATATATAGATACTGATAATTTTTATTTTTTTCTGCTTTTTAGTTTAAGTATTTGATGAGAAACAGATAAGAATATTTATCATTTCGATCGAAGAAATTGTACAGGTCTCTTTTCATCCTATAAAAATTTCAAAGTTAAAGTCACAGTCTAATTTCTATATGTAAAAATTCATCTCACTATTCCGTTGCCTTTTTTGACTTGATATGCTAAAGATAGGGAGACCGTTTTAAAAATCTGTTTTTTATTCATTAACACTTTTACGTACCTTAATGTTCGATCAAAACCGGATTCTCTTTTTTGTGAGATATATATATAGACTGCGCAGTCTTTTTTCTTCTTAAGTATGCATAATCTTTCCGCGACATAAGTTTGGAGATTCCGAATGAGATTCCTTCACGGAGATTCACAGGAGTTTTTTCCCGAATATTTTGTTACGCATATAAGAAACACGGTTTAGTTTAAGCTGCTACAAGATAATAATCATGGAAATTTCCCCGATGACAATATTTTGGAGTCAGATTTAACAGATTTGAGTTTGAGTCAGTTTTTTCTTATTTTTTTTTCTTATTCCTTCATTAAATAAAATCTTGAGAATTTTTTTTATAATAGCTACGTTTAAAACGTTTATTTTGGAAGCGATTTGGAAGTTTTCTTCGCGCTAATTGAATTATCGTTTTAGATTAGAGAAATAGTCTTATTTCAGCAGACAATTATAAAATGGTTACAAAATTGTTGTGCGTGCGTGCGTGCGGCGTGCGTGCGTATGTAACGAGCAGGCGATTGACCTCGGGAATAATGAAACAAATCAATAAAGAGACGCAATAGAAGTAAAACGCTGCGTAAAAACTGCTATGGTAAAATAAATTATTAAACTATTAACTAACAAAGAGCTTTTAATTACTTGATTGATTCCAACATAACCCGAAAATAGTATATTAAATTATTTAAACTTTCTAAATTTTTTAGGAAATCACTCTAAGACGTGAAAATTTTGTCACTCTTGAAAAAGGTTGACAGAAATTTTCAATTTTTATGAGTGAGGCTTCTCTCTTTATAGTAAATTTCCACTCCAAAAAAATTTAGAGAGCAATTGTTTAGTTAGAAATATATCCTGAAGGAAACATATATTTCTAATTAAAAGAACGGACTTCGATAGTATTCATTTTCGTTATATCGATTGGAATATTTTCGATTGCCGCCTCGCTCTTTCTTGAAGATTAGCGCCAGTTTCCGGCGCCAACCACCGGGCTAAAGTTCAAACGATAAATTTTATCGCTATGCGGATGTTCCGCATTTACTCGCGTAATCGTATGCGTGTTTCTAACATCCACGCGTAATTCGATGGCTAATAAAGGCGCGTTACGAAATAAAAGCAATTTATAACAACTAGGAAATCGAATTAGTGTAGCGGTCGATGAAATTATGAGTTTTTTCATTAATAACCGTGACATTGCAATAGTCCGACATATAATTTTATACGTCATTAGACACAGGAAAAAAAACAAGCTCTTTCTGACAACTTTGCAGTATATTCCCGGGACATATGCATTTTAAGATTAAGGACGAAATCCATAAATATCGTTCAAGCGATGATTTATTCGAAATAATCTTGAGCTAATACTTAAGATGTCATAAATCAAACCAGAGAGCCATATTAGCGTCTTAAGCTATTACTTGAGTATATGATTAAGAACTATGCATCCGGTCTATAAAAGTTTCGCACATTTGATCACGCAATTTATATTAAATATTTAAAAAATGAAACAATACATTTACCTATACACAAATAATAATCCGTGATTATAGCCAAACTCAATAAGATTTAAATCTGCTATTCGCAACATTCTCCGATAACTTAAACTGCTTACGTTTTCAGTATATTGATTGCAACATTTTCAATCTATATAGTTTCTATTTTTCTATCTATGTAGTTACTGTTTTTACAACAGCCTATTTGAAGTAACATGAAAATGGACAAATTCAGAAGCGTGAAGATTTATAAAGCATTTAGTTATGTTCACTCAAAACTATCTTCAACAAAACTGACAACATAGACAAGTGTCAACATAAGTATAGCAATTATTGTGATTCCTTGAAGAATGTTTCGAGAATACATATCGTTATGCAATGAGACATAGTTATAGATAAAAAACACTTAAGTGTTAACCTTTATCGCAATCGTACGATGCTTTTACATCTGAAAACAAGCCGACTCTCCTATGAACAAACATGATTTGCCTCTGGATCGATTATTATTAATAGCACAAATCGTCACGCCTCACGCGATGTACGTGACGTAGTTATAATGTTGCAAAGATTAATATATTATATTATTAATGACAATATTTGAGAGTCATGAATCGTACGTGGAAAGTATATGCAACAGTTTGTGAAATATACTGAGAAAAATGTACTAAGTTTTAATAAATATTTATTTATTTAGTACATTTATAATTAAAGAAATAATTAGATCAAATTAATTATAGTTCTTGTACCAAATAAATGCATCTTTATATATAATATATTTAATAAATATTTAGTTTTTTTTTATATTTAAATTAAAACATTTATACCAATTATGTATATTCAAATAAAAGACTTATTAAAATTTAGTACATTTTCAGTTCACAAGAGAATACACTGAAAATGTACTAAATTTTAATACACACTTTAAATTACCTCAAAAATTTTTTAAGTAAAAACAATTTAAATGAGTAGATAGGTAAAAAAATGAACAAAGGAAAGATTTCAATTTAAATTAATAATTTAGTATATTATCTCACATTTATAATATTCACAATTAACTAATTATTCGATGTCATAAAAACCATTGAACGCTTCCGATTATATTAAGTCTTCATCAGCCAGATGACGAATTTAAATTAAAACGCAATGTTTAAACGTTAGACATGTTCTAAATTGAAATCTGTCCTTTACTCGTTTTTTGACTTATCCACTCATTTAATTATTATGTATACAATACCGAGCGGATTATTTCTTTTCTTTTATTTTATATTTTTTAAGTAAACTCTTAATTACTTTTAAAAATTTTAACTTTGTTAAAAGTAAATTTTCGCAAGGAATGAATCCCTCTGTTTCGAATCTTTGAAACTGCGTGCCTTCAGAACATAGGCAGAGATTTTCTTGGAGAGTATGAAGATTTCTTGTAGCAGTTAAATATTCTCTTGTAATTGTTAAATTTCATACCCGAAAATCAGGGTATTTACACTGAAAGAAAAGGTTGATTGCTACAATTTAGATAATAATAAAATATAACTACTGCAGTTAAAAATGCCATATTGCCGTTTAAATTATTGCGGCAGTTAATTTTTTCTTTCAGTGTGAGAAAAGAAATACTTAATTTAACAAATTTTGAAAAAATTTTGAGTGATTTGATCAAAAATAATATTTGACTAGGGTGTATATATAGAAATACATTTCGCACATACAACAAAAGATAAAATATTTGTCTTTCCAATTCGGGAATAGTAAGTTCAAACATATAATTTAAAATTAAAAGGAAAATGGAAGATTAGCGTTCCACAGGATTAAGTATACATTTAATGTAAAAAAAAAACACATTCATTTGCTAGTGATGTGTTCGAGCTGTCAAAATAAAGTTGAGAAATATTCTGAACATCAAAATTTGATGATGTTCACTGGTGATGAAGAGTAGTCGCGAATTTATGAAATAAAATTAATAAAAATTAAAATAATTATCTACATTTAATAATTTAAATTAATAACTTGTAATATTGTTGATCATTTATACACCAACTGCTCGTGACTCTCATGTGCCCATTTTTATCTTAATTTATTAATTAAGAGAGATTTATTAATTAAGAGTCTAAATTATTGATTTTAAAAATATTTATATTATTTTGAAAAATCCTCTTTCCCCTCTCCTTCCTGTTTGAATGACTCACACAACCAAAAGTCAAAAGTTTCTGTCCCTGTTTAACAAAGAAAACTATATATATGTGTATATATATATATATATATATATATATATATATTCAATACATAACAAAGAAAACTAAAAAAAAAAACTAAAATTTTTGGTAGTCTAAGGATGTTTCTTTATATCTCAAAAAAATTTATTATATCAATATCATTAATACTTTTCTTAAAAAAAAAAAATTAATAAGTATCATCTATTTTAGAAATAAGTAGTGTAATCTTTGTACCTTGGAAGTTGATAACATCCGTTAAAATTTTTTATGAGTTATACGATTTACCTGCAAAAAAGTGTATGACGCAAATAGAAAATTATTCTTAATACACATTAAAATTTGCATCATAATAATTTTCTTTGAAAACCTGTAATGGGAAAGAGTTTAGAAATTTTTGTTACATCGCAAATACACAAAATACATAAAAAATTTCGGTGTGCATTTAATACTACCGTGATGTCTACTTAACTACTGTGTTGATTAATATCAAGAAAAAATTCTAGTTTGGCAACCTAAAAAATAGATGATACTTTTTAATTTTTTTTTTTAAGAAAAGTATTAATGATATTGGAATAAACTTTTTTGGGATATAAAGAAACATCCTTAGACTAGTAAAAAATTTTAGTTTTTTTTTAGTTTTCTTTGTTATGTATTGAATATATATATATATATATATATATATATATATATAGTATATATAAAATATTGTATAAGTAATGTCACGTACGGCGGTACAGACTGTGTTAACATGCAATATAGCATCTTTGTTACAGTTATTTGAAAATCAAAAACCAAACATTTTCTTTGAAGTTAAATGATTTATATTGATAAATCTATTTTGAAGGCGGAATATGAGAAATTGAAAAAGTTATTTTTTTAATAAAAAATTAATTTTATATTGCTTATAAATAGATTATAAATAAACAATAAATTTAAATATTAGATTTAGTACCTGAACAGAATGATAAATCAAATGAATTTTATCAAAAATGATTAATCAATTAATTCTCAAATTATCGTGTATGTCAGTTCGAAAAATGTGATTTTGAGAAAAACGCGTTTAAAGTTTACCATAAAAGGAGGGTGTCTAAAAATGGCCAAAATTCACCCCGACCAGAAAAAACGAATTCTCTTGTGTTTTTTGATACATATGGAAGAGAGAAATAATATTTATAATGCCGAGAAGTGCTAGGAAAATTTCTGATAACAATAAAACATTATACAAACTGCGTATTGCATACGTGATATTATGTTTTAGTTTCCTTCATTTCTGTACGATCAGACTTTCTTGTATATATTCTAATATCTATATAAATATATATATATATATTTATTTAAATATATTTCGGAGGCTGCTAAAGTCGATATATCAACGATATATCAACTCCGATAAAAGCGGTTGTTGATCGCTTGGAGTCGTCCGTTTGCAAATTCGAATTTTGTCGCATTTTACTAAATGGGCCGTGACTTCGTTAATTTTACGATTTCGATTTTAAAATTTTAGGAACATATTTTTTAAATGTTATTCTTTCAAATAAAAAAAAATAATTTATTTGACCTATCACATTAGAATCTCCCCTTAATATCAATATGATATGGATTTACATAATGCTTGTATCAACACCATCATAGTGTGTATTTAAAAATCATAATTTTGAATCCATATATTGCTAATAATATTAACAGCGACATAGCAATTATAAAGACATCGCGTGATGTTAAATTTACACCGATATTTTTAAAAATGTATACACGCGTATTATGTATTTGTAGTTACATTCAAGTCACAATAAATCAAAGTTTACCTGTCTGTTTTATCGATGACGTTACTGCGCTAATTTACGAAAACGATACGCTAATTGATTTAATCAAGTCTCTAATTACCATATATCACAGTAAACATCTAGCACGCCTCATGACATAAGTATTTTTTGTACGTTCTTAGTATTATTTCTACGCAGTAAATAGTCTTTTCTTTTTCATTCTTTTCCCTCCAGTTTATTATTCTTCTGTTAGCTCTATGGTTATTTTGTGACATGTATATAAAGTAGGACAGGCTAATCCGTCAGTTTTGATTAACTTTAATGTAATACGAAAATTACATAATAAAAAATATCTCTTTGCAGAGACATATTTTATTAATTATATTATACAGTTATTATTTCTTAAGTATAATTTGAATATTAAATACATGCTTTTAAATATTCAATAATATAATATATGTACTGCTCGAACATATATTATCGCGAGAAATGAACGAAAAAATCCTGTAGTAATATTTTACGTATAAGAAGTATAGAGTACAACAGAGCTTTCTCGTTCATTTCTCACGAATTCATTTTGATTATTTTCATCAGAAAAATGATTAACAATATTAAATAAAAATCGACTGATAAGATTAAACATATAAGTGAAAAATGCTATATTCAGTCAAAGCGGTTCTTCGCCTAATAATATTTCTTGTGAATTTACAATTTCTTGTTCAAGCTAACTGTGCGTCGATTATTTGAAATATAGTCCTTTCGAAGTCGAAGTAGTAATATCAAATTAATTGACAAACAATTTAATATTATTGCTACAAAGCAATATTTTCAAGCATTAAACCATTAATAGCGTTTAGAAAACTATTAATGATTTTATGCTAATGAACATCTTACTATATGGTGTTCTTCACTCATGAGTGTGAGAAATGAATAATTAATTGCATAATGTAATGCGCATAATTAATTCTTGGTCTATAATGCCTTAGTAATGGATCATGATACGGCGGTAACAATGTCGATAACGACCTGCTAATCCTTTATCTAAGAATATCTAGAATATTTTAAAAGTATCTCACTTCCCATCGAAGTAAGCTGCATAAGCTCTCATTGCATCAACGCGTAAATGAAATTTTTGATCTGATGCTTTAGTAATTGATCACGATATAACGATAACTATACGTTGATAACGATCTGCCAATCCGCAGTGATCAATAATCCCGAAAAACTGGCTAAAATCTCAAAATTAATCCGATCCGAAAATTAGCATACATGGATTTTCGTGATCGCTTACAAATCCAGCATCGAAATTACAGAAAACAAAATGGCGGATACAATATAGTGGACAAACTTATTAATATTAATAATATTTGTCTAAAAATTTGTACATATATGTTTTTAGATAGCAGTAAAAATAGCCATGCAACAAGATTAGCAGATATTAGCAGCTAATTTTTGCATATTTCGTTAGAGAACAACATAAAGATCTGCACTTGAAATTATATGAGAAACTAAGGGAAATGTAACTTTTACCCTATTTGAAATTCTACTTCTCGACAAGAAAATTATTTTTGTTGATTATATTGTTGATCTATATAGTATTTTCTTATCAAACATTACTTAAGCAATATTTGTGTACAATATAATATTGTACTTTAAGAATCTCCTCCATTTCGCACAATAGAAAACGGACACTTCTATCCAAAGATATATACAATATTTTAGAAAAGAGTATATTTTATTTTATCTCTTTCGTTGCGTGATACGTGCACATCACACAAAGTTAATTTTGAACTAATGTAGAAACGCAGGTATAACTGGTAGGCCCATTTCTCTTTTATTATTGAACAGATTCATCTTTGTATTTCGTTTCTCTATTCGATTCTTCTCGAGCCTATTGATTTTATGAGAAGAATAGACGGCTAAGAAACGTGGGATCACTTTATAGTACATATCAGTCCCTTTTTTTATATATGTAGTAAACATTAAAAAACCGAGAGTAAATTTATATATGTCCAGATAGACAGATGTACATAAATTTTACTGCAACTTTACGTTGTATTCGATCATCAAGTGCGTAATAGATGAGTGATTCCAAATATTGTAGTCGTATTTAGTAAATTAGAAAACGAAATACCATGACGCAAAAATGTAAATATGAAAAACAAAAATCTGATTCTTAGTATCTCATATTTACATAATATTTGCATCATGATATTTTGTTTACTGATTTATTAAATGTTGCTGTAATATTTCGAATCACAATTGGCTCATCTATGAAGCATTGAATGATTCTAAGATAAACGTGAAGTTGCTGTAAAGTATATGTATATTTGTCTACTGGGAATATTTTAATGAAAAAAATTTAATTATAATTTAAATAGTTTTTTTATTTTCAAAATATATTTATCAAGAGAGAGAGAGAGTTTATTAATTATTTTTATGTACATACAAATTCTTATACTTATATAACGCAAATAATACATTATAAATATTCTTGGAAATGCATGAAGTATACGGGATTTGAATCTAAGATCTTTGGGATGGTAGCCTTCCTACGCTAACTTTGAGTTAATCGCACGCTTGTCTGAACACTTTTTTTAATTTGACATATATTGGATTTTATTTTGTCATTCGTACCGATCATGTATGTAATATGTATGTGTTTATATATAGGGTGTCTGATAACTTTCTTGACAATGCTCGTGGATAGGTAGATTAAACTGTGAGATGAAAAGTCCTCTATCATTTTATAATTTTCATAATAGTTGACAAGACATTAATTATTAAAAATCGCCGAATAATAATATTGATTTTCAATAATTTTTTACTCAAGTACTATTAACTTTACGAAAAAATAGCAAGAGATAAAAATTGTTCAGTTTTTTCTTATAGAATTTTGAGAATTTTTTTTTAGATTTTTGTTCAAAATTTTTTAATACTGCATTTTCTCATGTTGGTAAAAATAGTTTCCAATAAGAAAATGCAATACTAAAAAAAGTTAATATAAACATTTTTGCTTTTATAAATGTCATAAATGATCATAAAATTGTTCTAAATTTTCAGTAAATTAATTTGTACATGTCGTGATCATCATACAAGTCTATCTGGATACATACATTTTGTATGTGGAATTAAAATAAAAATAGACTAAAATAAAATGTTGTTTTTATTTTTTCGTTTAGCTTACAATTAGTTTAATTTATCTATTTAATAATTAGGACTGAATTCGTTTTAATTATTACTAAATTAAGAGCACATAAATAAAAGCGATACGTAACTGAAAAATAATAGTTTATCTTAAAGAAGTTACAAATTTCTAAAATTTTTATTTAATCTAACAAAATATTTAATAACAACTTCACCTCTTTTTTGTCATCAATTTTAATGTATTTATGTTAAATAGATAAAAAAATAAGAATATTCATATTTTTCAAAACAATATTTTCGTTTACTTTTCTTTATTATTACGCTTCCATATATATCATTTATAAGTATAAATGTACGTAAGAATGGCACAAGTAAAACAAATAAGTCTAGACATCGCAAATATGTAATCAAATGACTCTACTGAATAAGGATTTTTCCATCAATATTTAACTGGATGTCAGAAACTAGAAACTCTGCGTCTTCATGTATAAATTTTGGTAGTTTCCTGTATGTATGAATAATTAATCATCGATTTTTATCACTATATGACATGGCACAAAATTTTACTCTTCGTCAAAATAAGAAAGAGAAAACATATTCTTATTTTATTGAATAGATTTATTTATTAGAGCTATTAATATTTATTAGAGCTAAAATTATATTGCTTATTTTTATGACGTGATTATTTAATTTTTTCTCGAAATTGCAAGTCATATTGTGCTGAAGATACATCACCTTTAATATAATACGTTATGATTAAAAATTCAGGGTTATCTTATTTATACATCTTTTTATGTGAAAACCCAATTATCCAATTTTTCTAAATTATTAATCTAAACTAACCTGATTTGCTTGAAAAATCAAACTGAAATCAGAGCAAATTTCAAATTTTAAGAGTTCCAGTTTTTTATGATGATTTTTTTACTTAAATAAAATATCGACATCATTGATAACGTGAAATTATGGTCCAGTATATAATCATAATTTTTTACGCATTATCAATTCGTTGAGTGCGTTGCCTTTACTCGATTAGAGAAGTCCGTGACTTTTTACTACATGAGGATGACGTGAATGTGTTTATAACACGTGGAAACTTTTAATTAATCCTTTGTCTCTACATATTCTCACGCACTCATAAATGCAACTGTAGCAGGATCGTCGGCACGAGTAACCTGCGCATTCGAATAATTCGTATAAAGAATGACGTTGGTCAGTCAAGCTCGTTCGAAGGCCATCGGGCAGCAGAGCTATATAAAGCCGATTGGTTGACACTCCGCGCATTCACTCGCAGAGCGTGCAACAGTTAATTCACTTGAGCTCTGAATTAAAGTTTCAGTCGGCGACGACCGTCTTATCTCTCTGGTCTCGCTACAATCTCGGCGACGATTCGTCACATAACAAGTGCCAGTTGTGCAAGTGCTAACGGACGACGATCGTTGGAGTTTACCAGTTATAGAGCGGATCATTTTGAGTACAAAAAAAAAAAAGAAAACAATACGAGTTCGCGGTGAAGACGTATTCTGCGCTTGAAGAACTCGAGAGGAAGATCAGCCATGTACACCAATCCGTTCAATCGCAAACACAGCACGATTCGTCAGATGCTGGATCGTTTATTGGATCCCACGAAGAAGTCTATCCGGAGATCTGAAAGTATCTATAGTTCCAACAGTAACGACAGCTTGAAGGGTAATCATGGAACTTTCGGACGACGCTACACTTTGACGCATAGTCGAGGTAATCTTCCATGATTCTTCTGAGGCAGGAAGTAATCTCTTTTTCAGTGCCAAGAATACGGTCCTTGCACTGCTTTTGTACAACTGACGATCGATATTCGAGCCATGTTTTTGACTTAAGTTATGCACACCCCCATTTGTATTTTCCGTTGTGCATGTTGCCAGCAGCTGAAGTTTTTCCAGTGAAGCGAACGATCAAAGAAAAAAGCAACACAGCCTGATCTCGCTCATTGAATTTTGCTCATGGAATTGCTTCCGGTGACAACTCGCGACAACAACGCGGCCATTCAAAAAAGATGAGTCAGAAAATTATAATTTTCTTATGGATGAAACAACATATAAATCGCATGAAGAATCTGGAAGAGGTTCGAGGAACTCGAAGGTCCACCGTCAAAATTCTCCGAAAAAATCGCAAGAATCCAAAGTTAATCGTTATGCGATCACATCAATTATGGAAAAAAATGTTTCTGTGAATTATTAAACACGGTTTTTTATCGTTTTTTTTAAAAAAAACAATAGGAATAACTTTCTCTTTATTTACCGAAACAATTGTTTTATTATTTACGTTTGCTTCGTACTCATCAATATTATCATGTTCTCCCGTGCCATAATTAGTTAGGGTTCCAAGATTCGTCAAAATATTCACAGAGATAAGCAAGAAGAAAAGTAGATATCTCTTCTCGCTGGATGAAAACTATATCAATTTTAGGTCACTAGTCAAAGCCAGTATTAGCTGTCCATTGTTATGAGATCGACGTTTACAATATCACACATCAACGTGCATTTTCATATAATTTATTTTAATCATTTTATATTATAGTTTAAATAAACGCCAAATATTTTGTAAAATATCTTTGTTTGAAAATTATTCGATTCCATTTCTCTTTATTTCTCCTGTTACTAAATCATAGGGATGTAGAGATTGTTATGTAGAGATTTTTCTATCTTGTTATTACACCATAATAATTATAAATAATTGTTTAATTATAACATAATTGATTAATTATAACATTTGTTATAATACCATATGAATATCTCGATTTAATAAAAAATATAAAAGATATTAGCATACTAAGACGCAATAAAAGAATATCGTTTATTATGATGTTTAATCGAGGATATACAATTGGTGGAAAGGCATTGATATCCATTTATATTTATATATATTATATCGTATATAAACCGTTTACATAATTTGTACAAACAAAGAGGCATCCCTTTAGCAGGCATTGATAATGTATTTGTGTGGTGTTCTTTACAATAGTGACAAAACGATCATATTTTTGACAGATTTAAGCATAGTTTTTGTATAAACGTGAGCTTCATTGAAATTCGAGTAACGGCATTACGACTGCAAAGAATCAAAGTTTTTTAATTTTGATTTTTTACTTGCTTGTAATTATCTTACATAATGCTGTGCTTGTCTTAGCGCCGAGACACTATCGTGTCTCCAAATTTTTATAAATAAATTAATTAAGTTAATTAAGAATGCTTCACTATTTGCACATTTAAATATTTATACTAGTAGCAAGAATGTTAAAAATGAGGATCTGTTTTAACGAAGATATTCTTCAATAAATGTGAAATATATTATATAAATATATTAATAAAAATGAAAGTAAAATTAACATAACTTGAATATAATATTGTTATGCCTGCCCTCTTGATTCGAGCAAGGACGAATCAAAGGCTCACGGAACCTTCTTTGATAATATTTATATGAATTAAATTGACCAATTAGCGATGTGTTATCGGACCCCTCAGAAAAAATACTCTTCATTAAAAGAACTTTGTTCGTAATAGAATCTAGCCACTCTTAATTGTATCGTATAAGAAAGCATAAAAAAGATTGAGAAAATATGAAAAGAAAACATAATGAGGGGACATAAATGATTAAGCATTCATGTTCCCGTGTATTCGCTATTACAAACAAAAATCTTGCGAGTTCTTCTAATGAAGTGTTCTGAAAGAGATTCAAAAGCGTACATCGCTAATTAGTCAATTAAAAATTAAATATTTTTATTAGTAAAGCAATGAAAAATATTAGGCACCACACATATAAGTAAATGTGTGACGCGTATGTTAAATAATCGAGATGTATGGAAATCTCCTGTTTCTTTTTTCCCGCAATTCATCTGCCTATTTCTATGAGTATGCGTGCGTATGATGAGAAAGAAGGTGCGGTGCAGCGCACAGTGAAGCAAAATGTAGAATTCTCGGACATAATTTTAAAAAATTGCTTTTACTTTAAAAAAATGATCGACAAATTTAGATATTTTTTTCGGAATCTTTGTTAAATGTCGTGCTTAAAATTTTCATTAGAGAACAATGTTTAAGATAAAAAGATATTTTTTCGAGGAATTATACATTTATACGAGGAATATCCAGGAATTTTATTTGTGTAGCGAACACAATATTGTGAACACGATCTCGTTGTCGAGGCTTCGCAATTGTTTTCCCCGCTCAAATCAAAGGAGTGTCTCTCACTGAACATATCAATTTTACATTCGAATTTTATTACTTTTGCTTTCCTTTTGTCTGTCTCGCGAACATCGATAATTGAGATGAGAGGAGGGCGGAATAAAAGCACAAATTTATTTAGGCCTTTTTTCCGGAAATTAGCTTTTTTATATAATATTGATTGTAATAGAGAAGTATTATAATAACATATAATTTCTTAAAGACATTACATAAATTCATTTGTTACTGTACCTATTTATGTATAAGATTCTTGTGTATAATAAAACTAACATTTCTCTCCGCAACTAAGAATTATTGTCGAGACTGCCGATTCGATTTTCCTTCACAATCAATCAGAGCACAAATAAATGGTATGTTTACGGTAAAAAAAAATGTACGATTTCAGTTCATATCGTAATTGTAATTCATTAAAATCAAATGGTGCGATTGTGTATTAATTATATTACGCGGACCGTAAAGTATTAATTGAATTGGAAGATAAAGTCCAGTGCGAGATTACAATAAAATATTTTGTCAAAATTTTACTTCTCGTCTAAATTGCTTTCGATGAAATAAAACCATTGTATACGTAATATCGTGATATGTAACTAACAAATTTACACAGAAATTTCACGAAATAAAATCTCATATTTTTATCTGAAACGTCAAAATGATTCAATGATATTAAGTGTCATACTGCATTGAAATTTGTCTGATGAAAGGTAAATCGGAAAAAACTACGCGGCGTTTAATAGTTGTAAAATATTGGTGCAGAGCGGAATGGGAAAACCAGTTCGACAGACGCGATACTAATCTGAAATTAATGCGGGAACCTACGTCAATGAATTTTTAGAAAAAAGTTTTATGAAATTACTTCTTGGCTTATATCAGTTAGAAAGTGTCAATTCTCTAGTTTGCTCGATTAAAGAGACGAACGTACTGTTAACTATATGTAATAAATCGATATGCATATATAGACGCAGTAAACGGTAAAAATACAGTTAATTCAAGAAAGAACATTCTAATTATTCCTAATGTATTACAATTTAATGCAAAAAAATACGAATAAGAAATTTTAAACAAAAAATCGTAGATTTTTAAAGTTTATGAAATTTATATGTGTGTGACTTACACGCGTAATAATAAAAACCGGCAACACTGTGCTGTAAATCCTGACGTTGAAATTCGCGCAGCATTGCAAAGAAATAAAATTTAATTTCTAATTTTGATCAATTGTTAAAAAACAATATGGTTTATAAGATCATGTGCAATGATTGATGCAACATACATAGGACAGACGGACCGACAATTAAAAACAATAAAAATAAATAAAGGACAAACGGGCAATTGGGAATTGGCACAGTGATCGATGCGTAATTCGCTTCGAAAAAGTTTTATCTTACATGAATAAAATAAAAATTATACATGTTTCGGCTAGTCTTCTAACCTTCTTCAGCAAAAAGGCGATGAATATCGATTCGATGCTTTCGATGTAAAATCTACATCGATTCGATGTCGATTCCATTATCATTTTTCACTGGGCTACTGTAATTGGCCAATTCACTTACTGCTACGTCTTACTGCCTTAAATTTTTTTATGTTCCTGGCTTAAATCACAATCAACATTTTTTAAAGCGTATTAAAACTTAAATGGATGTTTTAATAACTTTTTTATAAATATTATTGCATTTTGCTCTTTACGCGCGGTGATCACATACAAATTATTGTCTCACATTTATTTATTAATTAAATTATTACTTGAGAAATTAACTTAAAATAATAAAATATAAAAATAATGTTTTTAATCCTCACAGAGAAACTTTCTTTATAATAATATAATGGAAGAAAATGACATTAGAAGAAGAAGGGATTAAGACGAGAAATTGCATCATAAATATTTGCAAGAAATAGTGACTTTCGGTTAATTGGTGCCATTATAACTGTATACTATAACTGTAACTGTAACTATACTATAACTATATATATATATATATATATATTAGGTGTTGGAATTAATTCGTAGCGTTTTTTAATGAAAGAATGTTATTTATTTCACATGAGCATTAAAAAATACATTAATGAAAGTACTTCCCATCACTTGTAAAACGCTACGAATTAATTCCAACACCTAATATATACATATATAAAATATACATATATATATATATATATATAGAACAGTAAGTGAATTGGCTAATTACAGTTCAGTGAGAAATGATGTAGATTTTACGTTGAAAATATCAAATTGACGTCGAATCAATGTTCATCGTCTTTTTACTGAAGAAGGTTAGAAGACTAGCTGAAACATGTACAATTTTCATTTTATTTAGATAAAGTTTTTTCGAAGCAAATTACGCGTTACCAATCACTGTGCCAAATTTCAAATGCCCGTTTGTACTTTATTTATTTTTATTGTTTTTAATTGTCTGTCCGTCTGTCCTACGTATATTGCGTCACAATCATTGCACATGATCTTATAAACCACTATTTTTTTGACACCATTATTTTTTGACAATTGATCAAAATTAGAAATAAAATTTTTCTCTTTACAATGCCGCTACGCGAATTTCAACGTCAGGATGCACAGCACAGTGTTGCACCGATTTTTATTGTTACGCGTATACGTCACACACCTGTAAATTCCATAAACTTTAAAAATCTGTGATTTTTTGTTTAAAATTTCTCATTCTATATATTTTTTTGCATTAAATTATAATACATTAGAAACAACTAGAACTTTCTTTCTTGAATTAACTGTGTTTTTACCGCTTATTGCATCTACATACGCATATCGATTTGTTACATATAATTAACAGTACAGACGTTTGTCTGACTTAATTGGGCAAACTAGAGTATTGACATTTTCTAACTCTACAAAAAATAGTAACTTTCGGTTAATTAACCGAAAGTCACTATTTCTTGTAAATATTTATGATGCAATTCGTCGTCTTAATCCCTTCTCCTTCTAAAATCGTTTTCTTCTATTATATTATTGTAAAGAAGGTTTCTCTGCGAGGATTAAAAATATTATTTTTATATTTTGTTATTTTAAATTAATTTCTCAGGTAGTAATTTAAGTGCGAGGCAATAATTTAAATGTGATCATCGCGCGCGTAAAGAGCAAAATGCAGTAATATTTAAAAAATTATTAAAAAATCCATTTAAATTTTAATACACTTTAAAAAATATTGTCTGTGATTCAAGCCAGGAACACAAAAAAAAAATACATCGTAAAAACAAACGTGGTTATAATTATAAAACGTATAAAAAAAGAGCATAAGAAACCACTGCACAAATTATAGTTTGTGATAATTATTATTACATTAATTAAAATATTAAACGTTTCGGCCATAATCTGGCCATCTTTAGTAATTCAATAATATTCTTAAAACGCAGAGTTACATCTAATTGACATTAAATTCAACCGTCGTGTGTTGTAATTATTATATATAAACGTGTTCTTTTCTATGTGAAGATGTTTCATACAATAATGTTACAACGCCAATTGTCATATCACGAAAAGTGTAGAACAAGAATTTCCAGATTCAAAAAAACTTAAGATAGTAAGACATAGCAGTAAATAAATTGGTCAATTACAATAGCCCAAACATTTCTATTCATACTTAATTTTTCAATTAAATGTAAATTCCCCCAAGGGGGGGAATTTATACAAAAAAAACGGTATTGAATTTTGGATAGGTACTGAAACTGTAATGAAAAATGAGTTTCATATTTCAGTACTGGACCAGTATCATAAAACTAATGATATGGTACAGGTACCAATATACAATACAATATGAATCAGTATTGAATAGTAATACTGATACACCGCCAGTAAATTTTCGATGTCGCGTCTGTACTGTTGCCAAAATCAGTGTGTCGGGGGTCAGTATCAAAATTGTATACTGCTAGTATATTTGCAGTATCGGGTCTGTATTGTAATTAGTAAGGAATATATCAAGCGTCAGTATTGAGTTAGCATACTGTCGGTAGATTATCCATATCATGTCGGTTCTAAAATTGGGAAAGGACGACAGTACTGATCCAATACACTGCCAGTAGTACACTGTCATCCTGTACTGTAATAGTACTGTATTACAAATTTTGGCCTGTTGCTATCATCCCAGCATTTCTCAGGTACCATATCAGTACTGATATTCAGTATCGCATCGGTATTAGATACTGAAAAATAGTATTGGATACCTCGTCGGTATTCAATTCCCACTTGGGATAATTAAGTTTTTTTAAATGTTAGTAAATGTTTTTTGTGTTCACACTTGCCAATGTAACATCTTAAAGACTGCAGTTTTTGAACTGCTGCTTCTGATCCGGCGATATTCTTGTAAAAATGCGAGTCACTACCTTAGATATCAATTCTGAATAATACTGCTTTATTAATGCCCACATTTTTTCTGTCAACGCGTACTTGTTATTGGAATATTGCACACTGTAATTCAAATAGATCAATAGATTCACATTATCCAATGTTTTTAAGAGATCTTGTCACAGTGCTTAATAAGAATACAGATACTTACTCATCTGATAAATAATTGATATCATTCTCCAACTTAGTATTATCGAAGGAATCGCTTTCGACATTATCCAAACCACACTGTTCAGATCGGATATTTCACTGAGATCGGACTGACTATTTAATGAAGATGGTGATGGCTGATTATCGATGGCTGACTCTTTGTGAAATAAAAAAATCTGTGGTTTTTATCTGATTCTGCTAATCGTCTAGACAGCAATCTCAGATATACCTGGCTTCATGATGTCACAGTTTCAGGCCAATGAGAGTGCGATCAACATATTGTCACCCGTCACCATCACCGTCTTAATGCACGCAGTTCGGCGATCACCGGTGAAGTCTCCGCCTTCAATCGATTCTTTATAATTATGAGCGCTAAGAATGTCAAGTTAATCGGCGGGTTCACGATTTATGCATTGCACTTTGGCGTATGGAAGACGATTTAGAGATTTCTGTGCGAGAGCGATCATTCGATATCGGATGTATACTCTTGTAAAAATCTGGAGCTGTGAAATCTGGAGGAATTATAAAAAAAAACAAGTAGATATGTCATTTATATCAATAGAATTAAAATTTAATGACTACATAAGATTATACTAAATTATAAGATTTTAAACTTAACATGACTCTTCATTATTACATGTAAAACACTTAAGATTGAGTTCACAAGAAATACTTGACACAAATTTATTGCGTAATCTACTTGTCTTAAGAGTAGACGAAAGATTTTTTCACGCTATTCGTTATCGTCTGACAAATATATATATATATCTTTTATCCTCTTCTCTATATTCCCCACCATTAGTCACTTACAAAATATAATGCATCTGTGAAGACTTACTGGATTCTGCTCTTGAGAGACTGATTATTTCTGGATTATTCTTGCAATAAAGATCATAGTTATTGGTGCCCAATGTCCTGGTAATCGCGCTCATCCTTTGAAGATTTGACGTAAAGGGAAACTATAGGACATACTTCTAGTTCTTGTTCGCCCAGTTCCCTCGCAGAATCGCTGAACGCGGCATCGCACAGATTATTGAGAGATATATCGTCTATCACATCGGAAGATATGGAGTTTTGAAGACTGAGCGTACGCCCAAATCGGCAGTCTTTTAAGAAAAGTAGAGTTTTTTGTTGGCCTGACGATCGTCGGAAAAAGCAAAGAAAATTTAGATGTATCAGATACATCAGGTTCCTCCAGCGTCCATCCAGTGGATTCAAACATTTTCAAATCGAGCGGGTCACCTATCAATTAATTATCGATTATGGTGAGTCCATGGTCACAGTATAAATACATACAGTATGGACACTGAACTTTTTATGTGGTCCCCAATTTTTAGTGCGCATGCGTCGATTTCCAATCAGGAATGTAGCTGTCTTCAGCAATTTAAAATTGCAGGTTAGATTAAGTTAGGTTAGCTGGATCTCCTTCCCATAAAATATAATTAACCTTTTTGCCTACAATATTGTATGAGATTCGTGATAATCGGTAATAAACCAAACATAAATATCGGTGAGAGCCGTGGTACGTTGATCGTAATTTTTTTTTAATTTGTAAGAGAAAAGTATGACAAAGGGTTAATAAAATTACCCCTAATAAAATTAAATTTTATTAAAAAATTAAATCAAATTTTTTCGGAAACGTTTATATTATGTAAACTGTTATATTTCTATACGATAAAGTATGCTCGTAATAAAGTATGTGTGCATGCGTGCGTGCGTGCGTGCGTGTATGGTGTGTGTGTGTGTGTGTGTATGTGTGTGTAGGTATTATTAAATTATAACTTCACATTTAAGTTCAATTTTCATGCAATATATTATATTTTCATACATAATTATTCAATTACAATTTTCATATAGTATTTAATCAATTATTATTGTAATTTACTTATTACTGTTTAATATTATTATTATTATTATTATTATTATTATTACTGTGAATATTATTTTTATATAATGAGTTTGTTAACATTATATTATTATATAATTTTGATTTAAAAATACTCGCTATAAACAATTTTCATGACACGATTGAATTATGTCTTTTTTTAGAAAAATCATTCTGTAGAGTTTTATAAAAACTCAAATTTATAAACGCCATTCTAACCCATAACATGGCGGCAAGTCATGAGTGTGACCTGGGATTCATCAAAGGTGCCGACACTCAATGTCCATACTGTATCAGGAGACGCAATAGTGTCTCTGACCATATTCATAAAAAAAAGAAAACATAAAGACACTACAAGTAGCTCTCTTATTCTGAGCCACCAAAGTCCATTTTTTGGGGGTACTAAGATATAAAAAATTTTGAATCGCACGTAACATATCTTGAAAGGCGGCATCGCCACGAGTAATTTGAGCTAAAAGAAATGAAAATCGGTCAAGCCGTTCTGGACATACAAGCGAAAAGTGATGATGATTTTCATGAAAAATAAAGTAACGTCTTCTTCTTCTTCTCTATCCGCAGTCACATGCATCTCTCTTCTCTCTCACCTTTCATTCACACCTCCTCCAACTTCGACCAACTCTATTGCCTCCTCCTCCTCCCCTCCTCCCTCACCACCCAGCCCAACCACTTCTCTCTTTTTTGCCCTATCTCACTCTCTTCCATCCTCTCTCATCCTCGTCTGCTGAAAATGTCTAATGGCCATTCAGGATGACAATGTGAGTCAAGTATAAATTTTTTTATAACTTCGTACGTGATGACTGCTACAACCTTCCGAAGATTGTTCGATGTAATAATCTCCATAATGTGTGGGAGGGTCAGCGTCATCGGAGTTGAATTCCCTATTTCATTTTTAATAACTTCTTAACGTGAGATGGGTGATTGCTTAATCTTCCGAAGGCTGCAGGAAATGTAGTGGGAAGATAAGTATCGTATGCCACAGGTCTATGTTAATAAGTAATAATTCCAGATTGAAAAAAGGAATAAAATTAAGTAAAAATTACCGAAATATGGTGAAAAGGCTATCCAAAGTTTGCATATAATTATAAAGAACTAAGACAAATTAAAAATAACAAACGGCGTTTCAAACCTGATTGGGTCATTCTCAATATTATAATTATAAAGTGAGAAGTATATATTTAAAATAGGATTTTAAACTAGTCCATAAAGAGATAATAAAAAAATATATGTATGTACAGACTTCTAGTGGATGTGTAACTGATGGTCATTATCGCAACCTGTCATTATAAAGCTGACTTTACGTACTAGTTGACGTAGTGTCATTATGAATATACTTAAAATAAAGAATGGGCCCTTCCATTGTCCATTCTTGTGAGAACGCAACCATATTTTCTTCGTCTCTCCGATTTTAACACGACCTTTAATATTTATTTCGATTGCAACAGAATGAATTTTTAATATTGTATGAATATACTGTTTTTGTTTGTGAGGAGGAGAAAAATTTTCACATAGCTCCTCATCCGGGATGCTCCCGAAGGAGAACCTAAACGGATAAGGGAAAGATACTCGGGAGTCGGTCTCTTGATTGTGCAGAATTCAATGAGTTTGCGTCCCTCCTATAAGGAAGGATAGCGAACATTATTGTCTACCTGCTAAAAAACTTCTCCTATTCAGCATCTCCGCAAGACCACATTGGGCACATTTCGGAAATACCGCCTATCCGACATTTCATCAGGGTGCACCCAAGTCGTGGAGTATACGCTCCCACCTCCATGATCCGTTATACTACTTAGAGCTAGAATCCTATCCTATATTATTAAACACTATCGTAAATAAAAATGTACATTATATATATATTTTTACACACGGTCGTCAGACCTCAGAGAGACTAAAAGAGCTAAAAGAGCCTTTTGCTTCTGCAGGGCCTGACGCTCCCATTCGGCCCGCTCCTTGTTGCGTATGACGGAAAAAAGGAAGAAGGAAAAAAGGTGTCACTCTATAAACTTGATTGATTTAGAATTTTAGAAACAGAATATTGGATAAGAATACGTTTTTTAAATTATAATTTTAAAAACATTTCCGGTGAAACGTTTCTTATTGATAACGGTTATAAAACATTGGATATGTTTAAGAAACGTATATAAAATACATACGTGTGCTACCTGGATTCTGTTTAAAAAATTAGATCAATCTTCAAATCTTTGATTATGATTTTTTTTACATAAATTGATTCCTTAAATATTTAACGTTTATAAATAAATGAGATTTGATTGTAGAATGGATAACAGCAACAATTTTTAAGAGACATACTGAATTGATTTATTTTGTAATCAATAAATTCTATTTTGATGTATTGATGTGATTATTTGACGATCTAAAGACTACTGTACAAAAGAAGCATGTAATTTCAATTCTTCATAAGTGTACTTTCTATAATATTTTTTAATTATTGCAATAATTATAAATCCCTGCATATATTTATTAAAATAATTGTAAACTGAATGCTTGCTATTGTTACAAAGAAATTTGTACAAAATGGTTTCAAATGATTAATTTGTTTGTTTTATAACGTATTTATATAACTTTCTTATTTTACAGATTCGGAAAATTAAAAAAAATTTATTGGCTGCTCAGGCGCTGTATAAAAACTGCCATATAAGCGCTGAATGAAAGCATCGGCTGCCAGTAGCGCCGAATTTTGGCTGCCGTAGGCGCTTACAATTAGACAAATAAATTTTGTTTTGGGCCTATTACGCACCCAAACTAAAATTATTTGCTAGCGTTTTTGGTTACAATAGCGCAGAACTTTGGCTTACCGTAGGCGTCTAATTGGAAAAATTTGATTTGATACTTGCATCACTAGAAGATTGCCGCCAAACGCCAATTGAAAATGGATCGTCAGTGTCACAAGGACTGATAATACGGAAAAGAACATTTTGGCTTCCGAAGAATGGTTGACGGAAACGATGATAGATAGTTTCCATGCGCTACTCGAAAAAAATTTTGATTATGCATCTTGGTCTGTATGGTTAACAATATTTCCCGATCGGATTGTTCTACTTAATAATTCGAAGAACAAGCATTTGCAAATGCTGCACAGTGATTTCGGATCATTAGATTATTTGCCATTGCGACACAAAAACTGTTATTATATATATGATTCTCATAGCCGTAATATACAAAATTTGAATGAAGAAATTCGAGTTTTGGACAGATTATTTCCCTTTCATGACTTTCGGAACAATCCAATAGTATTTCCTGAAGTTCAGTCGCAAGGCGACGATTATAATTGTGGTTCTATGACGGTTGCGATTGCTACATCGATTCTGTTCGGCATAAATATATATAAAACATACATGTTTTTTAAATAATTGACTACACACGTTATAATTTAATTAGGTATGAAGTCGATAATTTTTTTATAGGATAAAAAGTTGATTCAATGACTCTGATTCACCCTGTATATGTGTGTGTGTGTGTGTGTGTGTGTGTGCGCGCGCGCGCGCGTGTGTGTGTGTAGTCAATTATTTTCTCATAGGGTCAAAAGTTGGTTCAACGACTCTGATTCACTCTTTATATATAAAATTATGAGTGAAAAAAGAGAAAAATAAAAATTATGCGTTTCGTAGATTTCCTCCGGGTCCAGATCCATTCTTGGAATACTAACGTTTCGTGAACCTGGCAATTCATTTCATAAGAGCGAGGAGCAGCTTGATAATCATAATCTTTATATAGGAAGCACCTGTGGAAGCCTCAAGAATATTATCAAATACCTCTACGGGGAGAGTATCCTTGCTAAAGTAAACACTTTCAGCAAACTCAGATCTTTTCTAGTCAAGAAGCTATCAAACTTGGTATTCCTAAAACGCTGCAGGGGGGGGGGGGGATAATAACATCATCCCAAAATTCTTATCAATTCAATGATCACCTTGAACTCACAAATCCAAAAACATCTTAGAGTCAACCGTCTACCGACTCCTATTAGGACAAGCAGATAATATCCGCAGACAGGTAACCAATATACTTTCTAAAACCAAACCCTCTCCACCAAACATCACTAGACAAGAGCGATTGGCCCTCCAAGACCTAAACAGGGATCATCGTGCTTCCAGCCAACAAAGGCAATACGTAGTCACGAACACATCAAACTATAAGAAAAAGATGAAGAACTTTCTCTCGGACAAAGCATAGAAAAAGCTTGACAAAGATCCAACTAATATAATCGCGCAGAATACCAAGATCCTGGTGAAAAAAAACAACATTCCCAGTAAAACCAAATCAACATTAAAATATCCTCTCCCACCAAGACTATACGGACTACCAAAAGTACACAAACCAAACATCCCCCTCAAATTGTCATCCTCCTCAGCGCCATATATTCCCCAACATACAATTTATTCCGCTTCCTAGCACAAACACTATAACCCCTCAATGGAAAATCCGAATCACACATAACTAACTCAACGAACTTCATACAAAAGATCCAAAAAATCCGACTACATCCCACAGACCTGCTTGTAAGTTTCGACGTAGAATCTCTTTTCACACAATAAAAGACACATTAACATAATAAAGGTCGGAAGGGCCTCACATGAAGTCTCTTCCGACCTCATCCCGCTAATAGAGTACTGCTTAACAACTATTTACTTCTTCTATAACAACCAATTTTATTAACAAACTTCAGGAGCGGCAATGGACTCTCCTATTTCTCTTGTAATCACCAATATCTTCATGGAGCATTTTGAGAAAGAGGTCCCCAGAAAAACATTCAAAAAACCAGAAGTTTGGTTCCATTATGTAGAATTATTCATTTGAAATGATTTGGAAGAAATATTTTTTAAACGTTTATTTAACATTTATTAAATGTAAATTTCACACTAATTTTTTATTTAAAATAATGTTTGGAAGTAACATTTTTTAAACGTTTATTTAACGTTAATTAAAATGTTTGTTTTACATTAATTATTCATTTGAAACAGTATTTTAAAAAAATATTTTTTAAATACTTATTTAACGTTTATTAAATGTGTTTTTTATATTAATTGTTTATTTAAGATAATGATTTGAAAAAACATTTTCTAAACATTTATTTCATGTTGGACTATTATGTCTCAATGGAGAGAAAATGTTTTTTAAACGTTTATTTTTCATTAATTTTACATTTCACAATTCGTTTTCAGGATAACATTTATTTAATGTTTATTAAATGTTTTTTAAACCTTTATTCGTAATGAATTTTACGTTTTATGATTCATTTTCAAAATAAGATTTCTTAAATGTTTATTTAACATTTTTAACCGGTGAGTAAAAAAGATAAAAATATAATTAAAAATTATTGGTAATTAATAAAATTGATTGTCTAAGATTAAATGTACTATCGATAAAAAATGATAAATTAAAAAAAATATTCTGTGTTGTACAATATTTTTTCTAATTTTGTTCAAATAATTTTAACATAAAAAAAATGTTATGAATAAACGTTTGAATAAACGTTTTTTTAAATAAAAAAAGGGGACTTTTTTGTTATTTTAACGTTACTTTTATCATTACAAGAACATTTTTGTCAATTTTAAAAAAATGTTTTTTTTTAACATTAAAAAAGCATTTCTTTGAAATAATAACAAATGTTTTTTTAGCATTAAACAAACATTTTTTTAAAGAAAAAAGGGGGCTTTTCTCATTATTTTAAATGTTTTTAAAAACGTTTTTTAACGTATTCAAAAAAATATTTAAAAAAATGTTTTTTCAAACATTTTTTCCCCATTGGGTACTTGAGTGATTCAGAAGTAGTAGACCAAAATAATTCACCAGCGTTTATATTCGCAAGCGTATCAAGTGATTTGGTACGGACATATGGTAGGGGAGACCGGGGTCAGTAAACTATAGGGGTAAGTGTGTAAAATAATCGAAACTACGTTATAAACAAATCGCGGGAGACGCATAAACGTGTCTGAACTCTGAACACACAGCAGCGACTGCCGCTCAATCTGCTGTGAGATCTCGAAGCGAACGCGTCTGTATGAGAAATTACACTACAATTTAAAAAAATCGTACACGTAAATAAATATTTTTATTCTTAATTTTTGTTCTACAATCGTATATAATTGTCTGAGATATTTGATTTCCATTTAGGTAGTAAATGTAATTCTTACTTAACAAAGTCCAACAGATTTTTTTTGTTTATCCGTCTTTGTTATCGTATAATGTTTTTAAAAAATGAATAGATGGGGCTAGTAAGCTAATCACAACACGGGGCTATATGACTAATTTAATGACGATTCTGATAGTACCTACTCTTAAATTTCTTGGAATGAAATCTCACTATAAAAGAGTGAAAATACAGTCAGTTGAAAAAGAGTGAAAATGTTTCACTTCTTGAAAAAGAACGGCAATATTTCATTCCTCTAAAAAGATAGATTTATTTCAGTGGTAAATGTTATAAGTTTGGTTCCCTCACGTCCAATCTTGATAAACTAGGCTCATTTGACATGTTTTTGCTTGAATCAAACGAAAAAGAAGCATTGTTCTGCCTTGGAATCGAAATATTAATCGTTAAAATTTGTTAGGTTAGAAAACCTGTCATTCACTATGCCTGACAAAGAGAACGATAGAAAAATCTTACCGTTTTGAATATGGTATTTGTAAATTCACTAATTGAATTAGATCTTACAGGAATCGTATACAAATCTTATAAAATCCAATAAAATATGATGAAAACTATAGGATTCATATCCGATCAATCGTGATGCTATCGCAAGGTTAACAATAGAAAATGATACAAACTTACAGAAAAACGATACAAATTGATAAAAATCCTACAGTTCTCAATCATTCTCTATCAATTTTTTTACCAGGACGATCTCACTCTGTTCCATACATAGCATTTTCTCTCTTTGAAATTTCTCAAAAGAATTTAAAGAGTATTCTTTTTGATTTTAAATGCATCTATAAAAAATTACTTTTAAGTGTAATAGAAGTAGTAATAATAATGTGAAAACATTAAGAATAATTAAAAGGATAATTTTGTGAACTTGTATAGACACATTCTAATAAAGTGTAAACATTCTAAATAAAGTGTAACTTATTATGTTTATTATAACTGTAATTCGGATAACGATTCGGATTAGATAAATTGTTATTTATCTAATAACAAGGTACAAAGTATATTTTTTTTATTTTATAAATATATTTGTGTTTAAAATACATTTTTATGAAAGCTTTGTTGATCTATAAAGATTAAATATATAATAACCTCATTTTAATAATGTTAATCAAATTACCCCATACCATTAGGCACATTACCTCGGTCCGGGGCTAATTCAATCAGATGGAATGCATAGAAAAATGCATTTTTTTCATATTAGTTATCAATTTTCTCTTATTATTAAAATATTATTAGATAGTCAAATGTATGTAGTAACTGGTGTAGAATTCATTTTTCCGATAAGTCTCTTAATTTCGTCTGTAAAAATTCGAAACTGAAAAATGAGTCTACTATCTCTGGTCTCCATTACTTAATATGCATATCAAGTGCCCGATATAAACTAAGTTATTGCTGTATTCTACATAAACGTAAATTTCTACATAAACGTAACTGAAGATGTTCCTTCTAAAATTTTTTTCATTCACGTAAGAAAATTTATATTTCCATTTATGCAAGCCATACAATATTTGTAAAGATTCAAGAATTATATTTTAGAAGAAATTTTAATAACCGGATTTTTACCGAATTTATAGTGCAAAAATCGGATCATATAATTCTTTTTAAATTTTAAATTGCATGTTACAATTAAACTTATAATTAACTTAATACTTTTTCTGGATATCCGCAAATCCATGTAAATGTTTCGCAAGATTTTATTTATATTATATTATATCTTATTTCTTTGTTATATACGATAGTGCCGCGTAATTTAGTACTTCAAACCATTACAACGTGACAACGTAGCAATTTCATAGTACGCGGCGCGATTTAATACTTCAAACTGTTATAACGCAGCAATAGGTTTAGGACGCTTGTACGGAATATAAGCGGAGATCTGGGGGATTCGACTCCTGACCGAGGTAATATTTTTCGCAATAAATTTTTTTATTAGTTTTATACAGTTTTTCAATATATTCACATCTTTATAGTATAATGCCTGATTGAGCATCAAATTATTAAAATTGCTCAATTTCGCGATTACTAAAATAGTTTAATTGCGTTTATAATCCGGGAAAACAATTTGGCGCGCAGTTCGAAGGATTATAAATATGGTATACACAGGTTGTCCCAGAAGAAACCTTCATCCTTAAAATGACATAGTCCTGACATAATTCTGAGACAATTTTTTTTTGCCAAAATTCTATGTTTCTTTCATAATTGAATGATGTTTCTTCTAAAGTTTCTTTTATTCATGTAAGAAAATTTACGTTTCCATTTATGCAAGGTATGGATACAATGTAAAGATACAAGAATTAGATTTTATAGAATAAGAAATTTTAATTTTTGCATGAATTTGTAGTGCAAGAATCGGATCATATAATTCTTTTTAAATTGCATGTTATAATTAAACATTCGTCAATATTTTTTCTGGACATACACAAATCCATGTAAATGTTCCGTAAGATTTTTTTATATTTATATTATAGTATATTGTTACGCTCGCGGAGTGTTCCCGCTTGCGCACCGAATCGCCAATCCGAGTGAACGCACTCTTGAACCGCGGAAATAAAAAGACACGTACGTTAATTAGAAGAAAAAATGAAACACTTTATTATAACAACTTGAATAAGCAAAGCGTCCGTGTACTATGGTGAAAATATAAGAGCGATCGGGAGTGATCAAAACATGTCCGAGAGAAGTGACGTCTCAATCGCTAAATCTGTCAAACTCTCCAAACTGAGTTACAGCCCGTTTTAGTGACATGCTCAATCATGATTATTTGACTTGGAGTCGGCACGACATGAATGTCGGCATGACGCGGGGATAACAATATTACACTACATTTTTTTTTCGGAACACGTCCGAGTGACGTCTCAATCGCCAAATCTGTCAAAACTCTTCAAACAGCTGAGCTGCCCATTTTAGTAACGCGCTCTTTATGTTTTACTTGACTCGCTTGAAGACAGCACGGCACGGCCCAGTGAGAAATGACAATAGAAAATCAATTTGATGATTTTGACGTCGAATCGACATCGATTCAATGTCGATTCCATTGTCATTTCTTTCTGGAGGGTGTCGGCACGACGTAACAATATCATTATATTTCTTTGTTATGTTTCTTTCATTCATATAAGGAAATTTACATTTCTATTTGTGCAAGCTATGCATACAATATCTAAAGATATAAGAATTAATTAATTTTAGAAGAAATTTTAATAATCAGATTTTTATATGAATTTGTAATACAACAATTAGATCATATAATTTTTTTTAATTTTTAAATTACTTGTTATAATTAAACAATATTTTTATAATTTGTCAATATTTTTTCTAAACATTCGCAAATCCATGTAAATATTCCGCAAGATTTTCTTTATATTTATATTATATTGTTATATCATATTTCTTTATCATATTCAATACCATCACGCTACCATATCATTTAATATTTTAGAATATTCTAGACCGTTAACTGACAACGTAGCGATTGATTTTCATGGAGCAGGGGAAAACAACAACGAGATCCGAACTTCAAGCTAGCCGGCTCTGAATAATTATCGACAGTTTTCTATCTAGACGTCTACTGTAATCCATGTAAATGTCTCGCAAGATTTTTTTTACTCATTTTCAGGGTTGGGTAGTGCTAAGTTAAAAAGATAAAAGTTAAGTTAAAAAGTTAATTAATTTTAATTTAACTTAATTACATTTTAAACTCTTAACTTTTTAACTTAATTTAATTACATTTTATCAGTAACTATTAACTTTTAATTTGAATTTTTTTAAGTCAATCCTTAGATACAATGCGAGAGGCTAATGAATATATAATTTAGTAATTTTATATTGTATAATCGTTATTTATGAACAAAAATAACAAAAATAAGATTCTTTAATAAATAAGCTGTAAGAAAGAACAATATGAAAAATTATGTAAAATAATCAAACTTTTTCTTTTTTTTTGTTGTTCGTTCGAACCAAATTTAACTTTTAACTTTTTAATTACTTTTTTTATTAACTTAACTTTTAAGTTAATTAATTTTATTATGATTTAACTTATTGTACATTTTAATTAAGTTAAATTTTCAAGGTTGTTGACTTTAACTTAACTTAGTTAAAAAAAAATTAACTTATCCAACCCTCATTTTACGACGCTTTTTGTTTAATTTTTATTTTATTTAGTTTAATATTAAATTGAAAACGATGCATTATACTATATTTTCTCTCACATAAAATCAAGAATAAACGTAAATGTTCTCAAAATTATATTGCATATGATAAATGCAAACATTGCACTGAAAGAACAATTTTGCAAGTCTCTAAAGTTTAGATATAGATTCAGATTTGAAAATAATTTATTGGATTATTAAAATAATTATGTAGGAAACTAAAGCAACGCTACAAAAAGTTATGATATTCTACTATTAGGTGTTGGAATTAATTCGTAGCGTTTTACAAGCGATGGGAAGTATTTTCATTAATGTATTTTTTAATGCTCATGTGAAATAAATAACATTCTTTCATTTAAAAACGCTACGAATTAATTCCAACACCTAATAGTTTCAAATCAGTTTGAGCGTGCTACATAATTATTTTAATGATCCAATAAAATTATTTTCAAATTTGTATCAACTAAATTTTTAGATGCTTCAGAAGGACCATTCTTTCCGTGTATAGCATCTAATTAAGATATCGGATTAACCTACTAATCGGACTAAAACCAATGTTTTAACAAAGGCGCATCTATTACGAATGAAATAACAGCAATTTCTCGTGCAAAGTGTAATTAAAGTATAAAATTAGATAAGAACAGTAATGTTTGTAAACAGATCACGAGGAAAGGACGACGTGTTTTTGCTATTCGCGTCGATCCTCTCTTCTCTTGTTTCTTTTACATGCACGCGCGAAGAGATTTCTTCCATTGATCGCTGCAGGAGTAATTCTTCCGGACGATCTCGAAGATGGGGTCGAGATCTACATCCACTTATATTATATCCACTTATATTAACGCCTTGCTGCAATGCACGCCACTTATGATACAATCTGGCACAAACACATTCCCGGTTTAATTTTCACCGGTGTAACGATTCTGTTACAGACACATGACATAGTTTTTATATGAAAAATCAAAGCACGATTCGAGATTTATATATTGTTTTGCATATATTTTTAAATAATATTATATAATATGACTGCACTACAAGAAGATTAAAAAAGATGCATTATAAATCTCATGCCTTGATCTAATTGCAATTGATATCTTTTAGCGAAAATCTGCTTTGAGGAGTTTTCAATTTTTATTAGTAATTATTAATAAGCAATAACTTAATTTCAAATTGCAAAAATAAAAAAATTAATTTTAAATAAATCAGAACGTAAACTTTCGATTATCATAGAGTATGATCTTAGAATTGCCTTATATTCTAAGAAATTATATTAATAGATTGAACATTATTGACCTATTACAGATAAAAATAATAATTATTATTCTTTATTTTCTTTTTTTACTTTAGTTTTACAATAACATAGCATTAAGACTTGGCTTGGTTTGTAACTCTATAATTATTATTAATTTTATAAATTATCTGAATCTTTTTTCTTATATTATTATTATTCTCTTCTTGCGTCATGATAATTCTGTGAACTTTAAGAAGTCTTGAGAGGTTATATAATATAACAGATCCTGCTCTTTCTACGTGCTATCGCTTTACATGTTTTTGTTTACAACTTATCCCGTGTGTTATCTTCGCTTCCATTCTATAAAAAAAAAAATCACATTTTCACGCGAATGATTATTTATTTAGTCTATAAGATAATATATTATTTGGATTCATGTAGAACTATAAATATGAATTATGCAATAAGAAAATGTGTCCTTGAAACTTAAATTTAATAATAAATTAATTGAATCATGAATGGTAGGAAGGAAATTCTAAGCAATAAAACACCTCACTTGAAGCAGGTGAATGGCCAACGATTTCGTAATGAAATCGCGCATCAGACGTAGACATTGAATTTAATTAACGGCGGTATCTCGTAACCAGGGTCAAGTTCTTCGGAGATCATGCAACAGCTATAGCCTTGAATATCTCGTTTTCCTTTCTTGAGCGGCGTGTTGCATTATAATGATAAAAAAAATCGCTCGTAAATCGTTTTATGTATAAATATTTTAAAAAGCTTTCAGGAGCTCAAGGAAATCTTGAGATTTTATTATTTCTGTTCATAAGAAGATTTATAGTATAGTTTGATATAATTTATATATATTTGATTCAGTATTTTTCTATTAGGTGTTGGAATTAATTCGTAGCGTTTTTTAATGAAAGAATGTTATTTATTTCACATGAGCATTAAAAAATACATTAATGAAAGTACTTCCCATCACTTGTAAAACGCTACGAATTAATTCCAACACCTAATATAATTCTATAATTTCTGTTCAAAAAGTATATATGCAGTTCGGTTGTCATGTGACTAAAAAGTACATATTTTATAACTTTGTTTCGGTCATGCAAATGTTCCAAGTTAATTAGGATCAAATTAAATAGATTGAAGGAAGAAATTGTTGATTAATTGACGGCGTACATATTATCTCGATACCAGCAGAGTTGACATTTGGCACAAGATAAGGATAAATAAGTAAAGTGTTTCGAAAATTTGATGAATTTTCAATGATACTTTGAAAGTATACAGATTAAATAGTCCATCAACTTGGACCCTTCATTCGAAAGATCGAGTAATCGTGAAAAAGTGAGGAAGAAAACGACAACTTTATTCTTAAGGCAGGGTCGACTTTAAGAATAAAGAAAACTGAAAGCATGACTTACAGGCAATTCAAAGTACGTCAATTTTTTAAAAGTAGGTTGATTCTCTAATCAAGAATTCGTTCACGGAGTACCCAATCAGCACACAATTAAAAATTTGTACTATTTTTACATATTAAATAAGTATTTACGTTTTAAAAATGTTGTTTTTTAAAAATATCTGCTGCTCAATCACGAAATGAATATGTGTGCCAAACAAAAGTTAAACAAAATTAAGAAAATATACATATATATTTAGCGAAATCTATAACAATAAATTACATTCTCAGACAGCATAAAATACTAAAAGATAACAAAAAGAGGTTTTTTTTAAGTTATCTTTTCGACAAAGCGAAAAGGTGTTTACGATGAAAAGATATTGTTTTTATATTGTTAGATTTTTTAGCGAGAAAAGATAATGTTTATAAGAAAGGTAACTTAAAAAGGACATCTTTTCGTCACCTTTCTATGGTTATCATTTTCGCAAAGCAAAAAGTCGACTAAAAGATATCTTTTCATATTGTCGAAAAGACAACATGAAAAAGATAGCTTTCCATTATTTTGGTACTTTTTATCATTTATTCGCTAGCAATACGCGAGATCGCCACTAGATGGACGTGATAGAATTCAGTTTCTTGTTTGGAAATCATACGGGACAGAATAAAAGGTGTAGCATTATAAGAAATTTTACTCATGTTCTAATGAACACTAATCAAATATTTTTTTGTAAAGTCAAATTCCCAAAGGATGTGATGAAAGATATAATGATTCTTGCACATAAGACACGACAAAGATTACAGGAAATGGGACGTATATTGTCAATCATGCAATTTTATTTTATTTTGTGTAAAAATTAATTTAAGAATTCGATGTTATTAAACATTATATGTATATTAAAACTAATAGAAGCAATAAAAAGATGATTAAAAAATATCCAAAGAAGTCCTTTAATTATCATATGATTAAGACTTTAAGATGACTAGCAGTGCGACATTTGTCATCTTTTTGTCGATATTCTTTCACTAAAAGATGTCTTTATAACAATTTAGTCGTCTCTTTAATGATCTTTTAGATGACTTTGTGCTCTCTGGGTTATGTGTATCGGTATCATAAACTAGTTAATTATAAGTATAATTATATAACATTTTATTGTCAAAGGAGGAAAATTTACTATCTTAGAAAAACTCTGTATCCTTTGTTTTGAATCTTTCATAACGTATGTGACTAAAAAGTAAGATGTCGAAATAAAAAAAAACATTTTGTAGAGGATGAGCAATACATTCATGACTTCTAATTATAATTTCAAGATAACGTTAATTTTTTTTTATTACAAAAACATTTTAAATATCACAAAGAGCCATTTTTACACATTAAATCTCAATTATTTCAAAAATTTAACATGCTAGTGAAATTTAACTTGCGGCATCGTTTTCAACATCCAAAAATCTATAAGAAACAGCTTATCTGATTAAAAGTATTAAAATAAACTTTTAATAAAAGAATTTTACTTCTTTTGTATGAAGTATTAATCAAGTTTCAATCTTGTTTTATAAATTAGAATTTAATTAGAACAATATTTCAAGTTGATAAGAAGAAAAAAATAAGATTACGATCGGACTTAATTGATGATACAATATCAAATATAGAAATAGTCTTGATGTACAATATTAAATTAATTAACAAATACAGAAATTAGTACATAAATGTCTTACAATGAGTATGTATAATTCTAAACTTATCTGAAAGGACAGAGCTATCGCTATAGCAAGGCCTCACAATCTCTATGACCGCTTGGTAGGTTTGCTAGAAAAAGGGATGAGAGAGCAACAGCGATGTTCAAACTTTTCTAAAACAAAAAAGCAATTTACCGTTATCTCTGACAATCAGTTTGACCCCATTACCAACTATAAATAAAATTCTTATTTCAACAAAAAGAAACATTTTTTTTGTAAATTAATATTATCTTTATTCACAGTTTGTGAATGTAGCATCAAATCCATTTATCGACCATGATTTTTCGATAGTGTCGAAAATGTGATACGTAGTTCACATCATTTTATAAAAATAATGTTGGTGCCGCTAGCATACGGTGGCTTTTAGTGTCTCTAGAATACAGAGTCTGGCAATCGGCCTTTAAAAATGGTGGATACATCTGCGCGTTTCTGCCGCATATTTGTACTAGTACAACAAAAACGAGAGAGAATAAGTCCGGCACAGAAGTTATAAAGAGCATAAGTAAATAAATAAAGCAAAGTATCATAGTATTATAATAAATACAAAATACCGAAATTATGCAGTGAAAAAAATGCGCATAAAATGTATTAACGTTCTAACAAAAAATTAATATAAATATAGAAAGTAGAATAATAGTATGAATAATATTTATGAGTATAAAAGTATTAGGATAATATATTTCTCTGTATTTACTAGATACACAATGTCATACAGTTGCGTAATAAAATGTTCCAATTTGGAAAACAGATAATACAATGCATTATCTTTCCAAAGAATTGTGAAAGACTTGTGTGATTGGTTCCGCCATTTTTATCTTCTGATCCATGATAAAAAGAGATCTAAGAGATCGTCGGACTCTGTATTCTAGGGACACTAGTGGCTTTTGCTTCACGTGAAAAAGACCGCCACAGCCTCTCTTAGGTTTCTCTCTACCTTGAATGAGAGAGTCACGTGAGGTTTCGGGGCGGGTCTAACCATACCATAGTTTCCATTGTCATCCGAACTCGAGCCTTTCTTTGGCTTCGGCTTATCAAGTTAGTTCTACATTAGTCGCATCGCAAGCACTGCAGTCCAATCAGAATCGAATTAGCTTGATGTTTATTAGATCGTAACGCTTGCGACGCTGCGATGCAATTAATGTAAAATCAGCTCAATAAATATCAAGCTAGTTTGACTTTGATTGGATCGTAACGCTTGCGACACGCTTGCGACACTGCGATGCGATTAATATAGAATCAGTTTCAGGGGCGCTATTCTGTAACTTTTACACGCCTACTGACAGTTGTCCTTGTCGTTGCGCAACTGTTTCACTATATAAAATATCATCTGCGCAACGATATCAACAATTGTCGGTAGGCATATAAAACAGTTACAAAATATAGGCCTAGGAATAGTAGTTTTTTCTATCCAAACTTCCTCATCGTTGCTGCTATCACTATCGTGACAGAGCTACTATTGTCCGTTTCTTTCTTCGCTTTTTTTTTCTTCCTCTTCTCTCTCCTCGCTTCTCTCATTGCCTTCTTTTCCCTCTTTTTCTCTTTCCTTGCCTTCTTCTCTTTCTTCAGTTTCTTGCTCTTCTAAATATTTAATATTATTATTAATATTTTTCCACCTACTGGCTACTGGCTGCTAAACATTTTCGGCTAAATGAGTAATTTTATGGTATTGCTTAGATGAAGAATCTTTACAAATAAAAATCTTAATATACAAATATTTAATATATTTTAGCATTAAAAATATTAGTTGTATTCAGCAGAGAAAGCAGCTTTGTAACTGTTGTAAAATTCTTTAATATGAATGGTTTATACCATAGATTTCCGATGTAGGAGTTATCAGCCTCCAATGGGCTCTGAGGAGATCTAGAAGGGCGTTGCTAGTCCTAAGGGTAGTAGGGGAGTGTTGAGGAGCAAGAAAACGCACCAGAGAAATTTAATCCCCTAAATATTTTTTAAACAAATATTTAAACCTTAAACATTCTAGCATTATAGGTTATTGCAAAAACTTTTTTTATTGCATTTCCCTCATTCTAATTAATTGGAATGCGGATTTAGTTACAAAGATTACAAATCTTTTGATGAAAAAGAGGAATTGACTGCAAATAATTGAGCGCGGAGATTTAAGAATACTGCTAATAAAAATGGAATCAAATATAAACAGATTACCAGCGTCACACCAAGCCCTAACTTCTCATTAATGGTAATTTTTTAATATTTATAAATTTATATTATACTATAATTTTTAAATATTCTTTATTTGATTCTGTATGTCACGTCCTGCCCTAATTGGCGGACGGCGATCGAAGATCGTGAACGGGGACCGTGGAGAGGGGGGGGGGGGGGGAACGCGGAGCTTCGGCTCCGCTGTGCAATTGTAGTGGCTGCATGGGGAGTGGGGGTAGGGAGTGCTGAGAAAGGTTCGCGAATTTTACGTGACCCTTCCTGATTCTCTTAAGAGCTCTATCAGAGGCGTGCTACATAAGAGTCATATATGATCATGACGGGTCGCTCTCGCTAGAGGGACGTTATCATCCTTTAGAGCCCTTTTCGGAAGAACTGGAAAGGAAATAGTGGAGGAAAAATTAGATGACAGTTAAATTACCTTATAATTTTTATTTTAGTATTTACATCCTTTATACTGACAACGCGAGGCTTCCCGGTGACCTTAATCAGCCCAGTCGAGACCCTCAGAGGGATCCTGGATATGTCCGAGGGAGGAAACCGGAAGACGTCCCGCGGTAACTACCGAGTCTCTGGCACCGAGTCTTTGGTATTGCGATCGATGCTGGGGGATATGCTGAGGGACCGCGTCGGGGCCAGGCGGCTGGTGCGTGTGGGACGGTGGCTCGGGGGAAGTGACCATAATCTCAAACACCTATGGGTCAAAGTCTCCGTGCTGACAAAGGATTTTTGCCAGCCATCTTAACTGACGCCTTCACGATCTGGGCATCTAAATTTATGCAGAGAGTTAAGAAATGGAGAGAGAGAAGTGACGTTAAAAGATATTTTAAGAGAGTTCTACAAGTGGGTGAGGGGATGAGACAAGACGGCTTCTCCGTTGATAGGGGATAGCGTCCCTACCCGAGGAGGCACGGATGTGGTCATGACAGAAGGGGAATAGGCGTCCAAAGTCAAGTGCCCACCCCTGAATGAATGAGAAGGTGGCCTGGAATGAGCATCAAAGCTGAAGGAGGAAGAAGAGCCAAGCGCCCAGGCCTGGTAATTAAGGAGATGCCTTAGAACAGCCCTAAGTAAAGGCGGGAGAAAGGGAGGCGAAGGGCACCCTGTGGAGAGCGCCCTACACCGAGAGGTTCTTTAGGTGAGATACGTGCCGGGTCGCGAATTATTCGAAAGAGGGTTCCGCACTCAGCAGCACGACAACTGTTCTTTTTGTAATAGGATAGGACTCTACATAAATATTGACTAGATTGTTAGACGTGATTATTAATACGTTATTGTTTATTGTTACATGAAAAACACAAGATCCCTCCGAAGCCTAAAGGGCAGAATCAATTTATCAATAGAGATTACAAGTATATAGAGAAATCTATAAGTGACGAGAAATTTATAAGTATAAACCAATTTATAAGTATAAAAAAATTTACAAGCAATGAGAAATTTATAAGTATCACATCCGCGGTGTCACGATAATTCTTGTCACCGGACTTAGCCGCACGCTTACCGAGACCGAAAATTTGCAAGTATCTTGTCGTGTTTACCGTACTGCTGGGGAAACAATCTAACTATTCAAGGAGCGAATAAAAATGAGCTGATAGTTAAGAATAAGTGAATGAGATTAAGCGAGTGAACAGAATGAAATGAACATTGTGGTCCTCGCAGCGTTGGTTTATATATTTAAAAGGGGTGACGTCTCGCGATAAGAGAAATAATTTCGAGCATGAGTCTAGAATATTCTACAGATTTTCATCTGCCAATTACTTGCTAAATTTTAACGATATCGCTATTTCATGGATACAAGATGAATCTCCGTGTTTGACTTCGTTGTTTGATGTTCTTATGATAATTAAAATGCACTTGCAACTGTCTGTTATAAAGTTTGTTGTATGCGTTTCACATATCTACTCGATAAATTGAATTGTTTGTGAGACTCTGAGCATTTCGCGCTCAATTCCGGTAATTATATAATTAATACGAAACATCGCTAGCCGTTTTGTGTTTTCGCTCGGTCTTAAAGATTAGTTTGTGGAAATCCTACATGTATTTTATGGAATATTTTATGGCGCAAATACGTGACTTTTATAATAAACAGTTACTTTAATTTGATGGTTAAAGAAAGGAGGTCCTCCTTCCTTAGTGTTGTGTTTTTCGAAATAGATATGATTTCTTTTCTTTAAACAGCTTATTTAAAAGAGTTGTAATAGCAAGAGTAGTAATAGCGGCTCACGCGGTTGGCACATGATCCCGTGGTAAAGAAATCGTGCAGCTTGATCAGCTATACTTGATAAGCCATGCGGTTCCTAGCTATAATATGTACTCCAAAGTGACGGCCGGTTTGTCAGCTTGTTTTTGATAGCCGGACGTTACACTGTATAAAATTTGTTTTGTTGCTTTATTTAGAGTTCAGAGAGAGTTTACCGATTACGATCAAGAGGGCGCTGAACAAAAAGTATTTTGAAAATGGAGCGGTAAGCTAAAAAGGTTGGAAAATTATAGATTTGTTTGCGTTGCATACTTCAACATACTCTTAATTCCTCCAATTGTAGCTCCTACCACCGACGAGATACTATTAAAGACCAACATTCATAAGGGAGTTCGCGTCCTTGTGAATATTGAAGTGATTAAGAATTAAAAACTGATAATATTGTACTAAATTTTATGATTTATTAATTTAGTAGACGTATTTACGCATTTAGAACTCTATAATATTCGATTTTTCTTTAAAATTGTGATTTCAGTGTTATCGTCAAAGTTTGATTATCAACAGAGATAATAATTGCAGAGAAAAAAATTATAATTTTTCTGCAACATATAGGATATTATTATAGCTTTATAAATATGTATATTTATTTATGGAACATTTATGTAATAAAAAAATCACGAATTTAAAAATGTATGAGCCAAACATTTATATTAATAATAGCAAATTTATATCAATTATCGATAATGTTGAAGCGTTCTTCAATTACGTCTGGGCCCTTGAGGCCCTTTTTATATCGCTGAAAATTTATTCAGAGTTAACAGTTTTTAATAGTATCGTCGGCGCTCGTTAAAGTGACTAGGAAGGTTCAAAGCACTATCAAGATCTCTAGTATAATCTCAAAATAAGATCAAGATTTTAATCGAATTGAGACCTCTGCTCTCCGAGGAAGTTATTCATTGGATCTAGTGATCCGCGATTTCTGTATGGTACTGTGACTCTATATTTGAGTCGGAAAAATCAAAGGGAAATCAGAAGAAGAAGAAGAGTGAGTAGGAACATATTGATGGTAGGAACATATTGAAGAACGTTGGAATATGCGACGCGAACAAATCTTATATGTTTGGATCTATAAGAAACCAAAAGCAAGAACCAATCGAATTAAAGAATTTTATAACAGTTGTAAAACTGTTTTCTCTTGAATGCAATCATGGTGTTCTTTTAACTTATAACAAGAATTTTATTAACTTATAAAAATAGACAGTCAGAAATTGTCATAAAATTATATGTTGGCTGAAAAAATTTTGGCAGCCACTGTATTTGATTGAATATCATTGTTTGATTAGATGTTGATTATAATTAATCCAGTATCTTCTTTTTAGCATCATGCCTTTTTTTCTTGCGATCCTTTGGTAAAATATTGTGTTTATTCTTGTGTTTATTCAAATCTTTATCCTCCTCATCTAAGTTGCTGCAAATGAAACAACAATACCGAGACTTCAATACTATGCTACATAGATGTAGTGTTTTAATATGAACTGCTAATATATTAGGTGTACAACTTTGCTTCCGCCGTTTTTTTTCCGAAGCTTTATTGTAAAAAACTAGTTATACATTTATGATTCAAAGTATTGTCCATCGCTGGCCACTACTTTCTCCTATTTTTCGGGCAGCGTACGAATCCCGCGTCGAAAAAACTGGTCATCTTTTGAGGCGATCCACGAATCGATCCAATTTTTTATTTCTTCATAAGACCGGAAATGCTGGTCAGTCAGGCCGTGTGCCATTGATCGAAACAAGTGATAGTCAGAGGGAGCAACGTCTGGAGAATACGGCGGGTGGGGTAGGACTTCCCATTTCAACGTTTCCAAGTATGTCTTGACACTTTCGCAACATTGGGTCGAGCATTGTCATGCTGCAAAATCACTTTATCGTGTCTCTCGTTGTATTGCGGCCGTTTGTCTTTCAATGCTCGGCTCAAACGCATCAATTGCGTTCGATACTGATCGCCTGTGATTGTTTCAGTCGGTTTTAACAGCTCATAATACATTACGCCGAGCTGGTCCCACCAAATATAGAGCATGACCTTGGAGCCATGAATATTCGGTTTGGCCATGGAAGCATGGGAACTCCCCATGATTTTCTACGCTTGGGGTTATCGTAATGAACCCATTTTTCATCCCCAGTCACAATGCGATGCAGAAATCCTTTCCGTCTTTGTCTTTCAAGCAACTGTTCACAAGCAAACAAACGCCGTTCAACATCTCTCGGCTTCAACTCGTATGGCAATTTCCTTGCTTCTGAATCATTCCCATGACTTTGAGGCGTTTTGAAATGGCTTGTTGAGTCTCAATGATCGTGTAAATTCTTCTTGATTTTGACACGAGTCTTGATCAAGTAATGCCTCCAATTCTGCATCTTCGAAAACCTTCTCCCTTCCACCGCTATGCCGGTATCTTCGATGTCAATCACCATTCTTGAAGCGTTGAAACCACTCATGACACGTTCTTTCACTAATAGCGGCCTCACCATAAGTATTTGAGAGCATTCGATCAGTTGCAGATTTTTTCATATTGAAGCAGAAAATTAAAACCTCCCCCAAATGACGAGAATTTGGCTCGTAAACTGACATTTTCAATCGAGAATAACTTTATGATGCAGACACAAATCGACTAATGTTTCTATGGAGTTATGTTGACAGATGCCCAAGTTTATTGTATGACGTCTATGATCTATTTATTTCGACCACCACTTACCGCTAAAGCTATCTATAGGAAAACGGCGGAAGAAAAGTTGTACACCTAATAATTTATTCAAATTCTTAGAGCTCAATTTGATAAAAGTTAATACATTAGTCTCAGGGTGGAGTCCCATGAGGTATATTTGCTACGTATCACGTAATCACGTTAACCAATCAATAATCAGTAAAACAAGAAACATCAGATCGCTTCTGATTGATTACACGGTTAAATGATAAATATACCTCATGAGAGATTCCATTTTTACATTACTCGCGTGATTTTTTTTTAACTTGATTACTTGCGTATGATATATTTCTGACACTCCAACATTCTGGCACGTATTCAGAACGCGCTTTTATCGATAAAGCACGTTTTTATTTCTAAAATTCTAAAATAATGTGGATAACATAAATTAATATCTCTGAAATAATATGGATAACGTAAATTATAGCATATCAACGTGCTAACATCGTTGTAAACGCGTTTTGAACGGGCTTAAGTTTTAGGCTTAAAATTTCATTATAGATGCTGCTTTAGATGGTTTTGAAATGAGAGCGGATGAATCGACCATAATTTTTTTAAATTTTATATAATGGCATTTCCAACGTTACGTTTAAATCTGAATAGACCTTTATTGACGCTAAAATGACTAGATAAATCATAAAACGCATATCGTTTTTAATGCGGGACACTTGTCAACTTTATTTTCATTGCTTCTTTTGACACATATTAGCTGTGTTCCAAAATTCATTATTAGTAAAGAAAATATATAATATACGCAACGTAGACTGTAGATTTTCAGCTGGCAGTGAATTTTGGAATACAACCATTATGGGAGCTTTTCAGCAAAAAATACAAATTGGAAGCGTTCAACGGACTCAACAGTTGAGTGAACGATCGCTGCTATTGATATGTATTCTCCCAGATAAAATGCTGATTGGATGATCCAAAAGAATACACCAATAGTAATGAGTGCTCACTCAACTGTTGAGTCCGCTGAACGCAGCCATACAATAAGAAACAAAGACAGAATGACTCTTGAGAGCTCTTACATCTATTTGGTTTATATTTTTGGATCCATTGGAATATACCATTAGATGTAAGAGCTCACTGAGCGCTCAATGAGCAGTTGTAACACTGGGTATCAATCATGAAATGGTATCACCCTAAGGGTGAAATCATACAGTGCGGAATAGGATTGCGGAATAGAGAATGCGTCATTGAAACAACCACTCAGCGCTATTCCGCATTTGATGTTGCGGAATAGCGAGTGCGTTATTGTTCTTGTAATAAACCGTCATTTTGAGAGATTAAAATAATTTGATGCTGATTGATATGATGGAATTGCGTAATGTCGAGACGAATGAAGCAAAATAATAAAATGAATGCATAAATATAGATATCAAGATAAAAAAACAATGATGCATTACGTGCGATTTCAGTGTGCTCTTTTCCGCACTTTTCCATCACGCCAGTTTTGTGTGCTATATTCATACGGAAAAATGATAGTAAATGTGTTAAAGCAGTTCAAAAAATTGTTATGAGATTGTAAATATTAATTGTAAAACACATTAAATACTACACTAGTGATAATTGTTTTTATAATTTAAAAAATTATATTTCATTTTAATAAACAAATTATTAATATGAAGTAATTTTTAAATTATATTCATGCTGGATACATCTTTGACGCATCATGTGAACATAGTACACAAAACTTACGTGATGAAAAAGTGCAGAATAACGCAGAAGAATGCTGATTGGTTGCTTCTATGACGCATTCTCTATTCCGCAGTCGTTTTCCGCACCGTCTGATTTTACCCTTAGTGGCATTCGGTGTGACTCTTTCGACGCTTCCGATCTCACACTAGTGCACACAGAGTACACACGAGCTAGTATTTCCGAACGGCTGGTGTGATTAGTGACACACCAGTGAGTGTTTCCGAACGCAGCCTTAGATTTGTTCGTGTCGCATGTTCCAACATGCTCCAATATGCTCCTGCTATAGTTCTTATTCATTCTAATGAATGCATTGGAATGAGTGAGAACTATGATAAGAGTATATTGAAACACGTTGGAGCACGCGATGCGACAAACCTATAGTGTAACCTATAGAGACCCTATAGTGTAACAAAGATTCACAAAGTGTCACGTGATCGAGATATTTCTCTGATTGGCTGGAGTAATTCGTAGTAGCTGCCATATTGAATTTACTATCAATTCACTCAACATCGACTCCTGTCGACTGCTGTGGAACGAGCTTAATAAACTCATCCTTCAATGTTTTGTGAATATTTATCTATTATTTCACGCATTGAATGTTGCATACCTTATATACAGAATTTACATTCCTCATCACCATGCCAACAGCGATATGCGGCGCAATTCATTGGCATGGTGATGAGGAATGTAAATTCTGTACATAAGGTATGCAACATTCAATGCGTGAAATAATAGATAAATATTCACAAAACATTGAAGGATGAGTTTATTAAGCTCATTCCACAGCAGTCGACAGGAGTCGATGTTGAATGAATTGATAGTAAATTCAATATGGCAGCTACTACGAATTATTCCAGCCACTCAGAGAAATATCTAGATCACGTGACACTTTGCGAATCTGTTACACTATAGGATTTCTAAACAAACCTATTAGCTAGAATCTAGATGAACAATTTACATGTATCACGAAGTGCGTTCGGGGAGACGCTATTAGCATTATTTATATTATTCTATCCTTGTTTTACGTCTGATAAACAATGGAGATAGAATAATACAATAGCTCTAATAATGTCTCTCTGAGTCGCACTTACAGTATTATGCGTATCATCACAATTATGTGTATCATGACAGTAATCGCTTAGCGACAAAAAGTTAACATTATGTATAAATTTTCTCGGCAGCTGTGTCAAGCGTTCGTATTATCGAGTTGTTCTCGCAGAAATCGACACGTATCGACGAGTTGTCGACAATTTTTGGAAATTACGTTTAATCGTCCGAATATAGACAATCGTACGCATGTAACTTTTCTATGATAAAAATGAGAGATTTAGAAAAATCACAATACTGATTTGTATAAAAGACTTCAACTAATGAAAAAAATGATCAAATCGATTGGAAGTGTGATATTTTGTAGACCTGGTGAAATGTTTTTTAAAAAAATATGTAATTTTGAAGAAAGAATTATGTAAATTAAAAAAGAAACTATATATTTTCTTTATATCAATTCATTCATCTCATTATCTATGCATAAAAGTATTAAGACATAGTTGTTAAAAAATAAATAATTTAATAATAAATAATAAATAAGTAATAAATAAAGATATTTTTCGGTTTTATTGGATTAAGAGTATTTAGTATTTTTTAAATGTGCCACACAACAAAAATTGGTCATTTTTTAATTGATTTTGTTTGATAAAACTTAATTTGATTAGATAGGATATCCCCAAATCTATAAAATATCCCAGCGAATTTGAAAGCCATTATTTTTCCAATATTATTAACGCAGAATCTTTTTTCAGAATTCTTTTTCCTTTTGTGTTTTATTTGTTTATTTATTACTTTTTTGAAAGTGATTGCTGAAATTCATTAATGAAATAGAAAATTTTTATGTTAAATATTTGAAATATATCTCAGTGTTTGTAACCTATGACTTTCTTTTCAGTGACAAGGACCTTGTATTCTTCGAGTATATCATATCGAGAAAAGAATATTGAAGTTCTGTGCAAAAACGGAATGGCAACAAAAGAAGAATTTACAATTTATTATTTAGACTTACTGCGAGAATTAGAGAAGGAGAAGCCAGATTTTCTGCTCATTGACGTTAGAGAACCTAAAGAAATTCAGCATTACGGCCAAATACCAAAAACCATTAATATAAGAGGTATAAATCTTTCATTGTGTGTATAAATTTTGGAAAGTTTATTGTTCATTTCTCAAACGTCACATAGTAATAATGTTGTATAATTAGAAGAATAATATAACATAAGAATAATCTATAAATAAGTAATTATAGTAAGTAATTATACATTTGTTTCAGAGGATGATGTCGTTAATGAACTCGTAAACCTTGAGGCTAAAAAGTTCCAAAAAAAATACGGGATACCTAAACCGGTTAAACACACAAAAATGATATTTAGTTGCTACTCTGGTAAAAGAGCTGAGAATGCGGCAAAAAAGATGAATGAAAAAGGATACACACAGTATGCAATATCTTTCAGAATTTTATTAGTAGGGATTTATTATAATGGAGTTTTGTATTCTGTTTTGCAGAGTATATTTATACAAAGGAAGTTTCAAGGAGTGGCACGACAAACAAAATCCAGAAAGACAAACTTTTATAATCAAATATGATCAGTTATTGGAAGATCAAAAGAAGTCGGATGTTCTGATCGTCGATGTTAGAGAGCCTGAAGAATTAGCTGAAACTGGCAAAATATCAGAAAGTATTAATATAAAATGTAAGAATCTTTCGTTGAATTTCTAAATGTTGAAACTTCACTATTAATTTCTCAAATGTCATACATAATATGGTATAATTATCGTATAAATAATATATGTATAACAATAAGTAAATATACACCTGTTATAGCGAATGATGTTGTTAAAGAATTCAAAGAACTTTCGGAGGAAGATTTTGAGGAAAAATACGGTAAACCCAAGCCGACTAAAGACACAAAGATCATATTTAGTTGTCGCTCTGGCAACAGATCCGAACGTGTCCAAAAACAGATACAGGAATTGGGATACAAACAGTATGACAATATCTTTCAGAATCACTAGTAGAAATTTATAATAGAGCTCTATATTGTTTTGCAGGGTATTTAATTTTGAAGGAGGTTGGGAGGAGTGGAAACGAAGAGAAGAAAAGAAGGAAAAATAAAAAAAGAACGATAGTGGAACACAAAAGTGGAATTAGAATATTTTCATTATTGCACTGATTTTTAACACAAACACACACACACACACACACACACACACATATAGCATTTTGAGATACTCTATTGTTGCACTAACAAAAGATAGTTTTATTTTGAGGCAATATTGTTAGATATTGTTTGCCGTTGATAAAACTATTTTACGAAAAATTGAGAAAACAGATAATTATTTAAATATGTACATAGACTGATATTTTTATATACATTATCTTCCTACAATTTACAAAAGCTTAGAATTATACAATATGTATATACACAAGAATTTATGTTAATGTTTTATAGACTATAATAAAATCTTCAATTCTTCTCCTGTACCATTTTCTTGTGATTAATCATCTCTCTAAACTGTCCCAATATAAGATTTTCCCTCTTCTGCCGTTCTTCTTTGCTGAACATTGCCAAGGCACGCTTCTCGTCGGCAGAATAGATCTGATTTTCCTTTCGGATACGAACCGCTTCCATGCGACGATGCCTTTAGAAAAGATAGAAAAAGATTAAAATCAAAATTATTTAAATAAAAATAAAGGATGTTTAACTGACAAGCAGTAAAAAAATATCTTGTTTTATATTTTATTTGGTATTTAAGATTATCGAAAACTTCCATTAGTAACGATTGGAGGATGTTTAACTGACAAGCAGTAAAAAAATATCTTGTTTTATATTTTATTTGGTATTTAAGATTATCGAAAACTTCCATTAGTAACGATTGGAATAGTGAGTCGAATATAATTTTATATATTTGGATAATCAACTACTTTCAGTATGAGACGTTGAAAATTTATTATCATTCTATAAAGTAGAAATTAAAGAAATCAAAATTTTCTACGTATTTGATATGCATTACCTGCTGCCACTCATGACGTAACCGACAGATTCATACGCCGCAATCTCCTCTGATGTTAGCCCGATCTCACCTCTCCTGGGTATGCGTTTTCCTTCGGCGACGTAAGCTGCCATTGCTGCACCCTCGCCTGGTAGCAAGGCCTTACCAAAATCTTTGGCTGAGAGAGTCACGTGCGGTTTCGGGGCGGGTCCAACCATACCATCGTCTCCACTGTCATCCGAACTCGAGCCTTTCTTTGGCTTCGGCTTATCAAGAATGGTAGTTTTTTCTACCCAGACCTCCTCATCGTTGCTGTTGCTGCTATCACTATCGTCAGAGCTACTACTGTCCGTTTCTTTCTTCGCTTTCTTTTTCTTCCTCTTCTCTCTCCTCGCTTCTCTCTTTGCCTTTTTTTCCCTCTTTTTCTCTTTTCTTGCCTTCTTCTCCTTCTTCAGTTTCTTGCTCTTCTAAACATTTAATATTATTATTATTATTTTTCCACATATTGGCTACTGGCTGCTAAAAATTTTCGGCTAAATAAGTAATTTTATTGTATTGCTTAGATAAAAAATTTTTACAAATAAAAATCTAGTATACAAGTATAATTTAATATAATCTAGTATTAAAAATATTAGCTGTGTTCAGCAAAGAAGCAGCTTTGCAACTAAAAATGTTATAAAATTCTTCAATATGATTGGTTTAGATTTATAAGAAACCAAAAGCAAGAAATAATCGTATTGAAGAATTTTGCAACAGTTGTAACAAAAATTTTATTAACTTATAAATTGGAAAAAAGACTGTCAAAAATTGTCATAAAATTATATGTTGGCTGAAAAGTTTTAGCATTCACTGTATTTAATTGAATATTATTGTTTGATTAAATGTTGACCGTAATTAATCCAGTACCTTCTTTTTAGCATCATGTCTCTTCCTCTTGCGATCCTTTAGTAAAATATTGTTCTTATGTTTACTCAAATCTTCGTCCTCCTCATCTGAGCTACTGCAAATGCAATAACAAATCGAAACTTCAATATTATGTCACATTGTATTGTTGATGTATTGTTTTAATATAAACTACTAGTATAATCTATTCAAATTTTTAGAACTCAATTTAGTAAGTTAATGTATTAATCTTACATTACTCGCATGATTAACTTAATTACTTATATGATATATTTCTGACATTCCAACATTATATTTCATTCTTTATTGTTCTCTTTGATTTACAAATATATAAATATTTATTATATTCTATATATTATTTTAATAAAAATAAATACAATTTCTTTTTGTGAAAAATTTGCAATAATTATAATAAAGAATACAAATAACATTCATATATTTGAATTTATAAAATTGGAGTATCCTGGACATCCTACAATAATTCACAATTAAATAAATATAAAAAATTTATCATATTCTCTACATTCTTTAAATAAAGATAAATTCAATTTTTTAAAATTGTGAAATATGGAATATCCAATAACATTTGTTATATTCTGTTCCTATATTCTATTCCTTTAAATTAAGATAAATGCATTTTTTTTAAATTGTGAAATAATTTATACTAAATGTATTGTGTATAAATAACATTCATACATTTAGTGAATTTATAAGGCTGGGATACTCTGGACATTCCACGCGAGTAATGAATTAATAATAACGTAACAGAACCAATCATAACCTCAAAGGATACAAATTACAAGTAATCGTTTTCAGAGTTAATTCTTTCTCGGCGGATGCTGTTGTCAGGATCGACGATCCAAGTGAATACAGCAACGATCAAGCTACTAATATGTCGTAAAAGTTCTATACGTTCTATTTAATGAAGGTATCTATCGTGTCTACATACTATTCGATTTGCGTCGGGGATCTACTCCAAGCCTCAGGAACTCCGCGTAATCCGATCAGCTCTCTCTCGCGCCTTCGTGCATCCATCATCTTCTCGTTCATCATTTCTTCGCGTTTTTTCCTCTCCTTTTACAAAAATTAATTTATTTACGAAAAGGATGGACTGCCGTTAAAAGGCAGCAAATCTTTTCCTTTAACTTTACGCAGAATTAAATGATAAAATTAAATATCACGTATCCATTTGTTTTTCTCCTTCTTCTTTAAGATTTTCCTTTTCTTTTTGTACGAATACTCGATTTGATAGATAAAAATTGGAACTGATGACTCCTTCGCTTTTTTACCTATCCTTTTAGGGACGCGTTTATTGACAATGAAGGTTAGGTAAGGTTAGGTTCATTCTCGCATGTATAACGACGTGAAGTTGTAGAGAATCGCGCCGTTTCTCTTTCTCTTTTTTCTCAAATTCCCACGTTCATCCTTTTCGAACAGAGATTAATACCCATATTCATAGTCAAGCTTTATATTTAAGGCTTCCTTAAATTTATCTTCAGATACTCTACGAATTTCATTGGCTACTGAGCATCTAAAGATAAATTTAAGGAAGCCTTAAGTACAAGATCTGAATATGGGCATAAGTACTTTTTTTCTCTATCTTTTTTTTATAAACTATGTCTTATAAGTTCCTCTTTCTTTTCATTTATTTGAATATGACCCACTCGGTACAAAAAAATTGTTTATATGAATAATTGTTTGGAATATTTCAAAAATATTTTGTGAATATTTATAAAATATTTAAAAATATTGCATTAAAATATTTTAAATGCTATATATTATAAAAATTATAAAAACAAATATTATAAAAAAAAGAATGTATATATTTAAAAAACCCCCGAAAAAAATGTTTTATATATAATTATATATAAAATATGGCCATATAACTTTTTTTCCCGGGACTTTTGATATTTCCTGGATATATTTATACATTTTGAAGAATTTCATGAAAAATTTTTGAAATATTTCAAATTTTGCAATTGAAATATGTATGCAATAACAAAAGAACTTTTTTTAAATCGTTAAATCGAGGAATGATTATTTATCGAAAGATTCCGATATATTTTTTGAAGGCATTCGCTTATTCCAGCTTTACTTGAAACTGAATGTAGAAAGGTAAATGGTACAAGTGCGATGGTGTTTCCTACAAGACAAGAGCTGCCGCTTTTATTGAAATTGGTGTGTATACACGAGGGGCACAGTGCGTTTACGTGATTTCGCATAATCGCAGCACACTGCGATTTTCAAATAACGAGCGAGTTTGAGCGCGCTTTTATTATTTACGCTTCGAGACGCTTTTTTCGCTAATGATCTCTCTACTGGTCCGATGCATAATTCTCTTTCTCGCCTCCTCTTTTTTTTTCTCTCTATCTTTTTTCTTTCTATCGTCTACCTTAACTATATATGCATATATACACTTGCGTATCCTAGCGAACATAATTCGACAGCTATGAAGTAATAGGAAGTCGGCTTTGGTGAAAAAATTCGCATATTTTTAAGAATTTTTCATATTTTGAATTTATGAAAATTAAAAAAAAGTACCTAAACTTCTTTAGATTTTGTATTTCTTCGGAAATTATATAGATTATTTCAAAAAGAAAAATTTTTTAAAAAGTTATAAAATTACATAGAATTTATTTATCAGAGAAATTCTGAAATTTACATAAAAATGTTGAAAAATTATATAAATGATCAGAAAATTTTTCGCCAGAGTATTTGTAGCTGAGCTACACTGAGAAAAAAATGCTGTTGATTTAATTAAAGTCTATATTACGGACTATCACTAACATAAAGGCCTTGATTATTGAAATAATAATTTATGCCTTTATATCAATAACAATATACATGAATTAATCACTTATGTTAGTGACAGCTCATAATATAGACTTTAATTGAATCAACAGCATTTTTTTCTCAATGTATGTTATATTTTCTTAAAATAAAATAGATATATATTATAATTAAATGATAAAAAAATTTTCTGATTATAAAATTTTTAGAAAGTGTTTTCACACAAACTTTTGGCCTGTATACAATTCTAAGAAAAATAAAAAACTTTCTCAACATTTCTGAGAAGTGTTTCAATTCAGATCCGAGAAATTTTCTAAAATGTTATAAAATTATGTAAAATTTGTGAAAAATTCCGAAATTTATGAAAAGTTCTGAAAAATTATATAAAAAATTCTCAGAAAATTTTTCACCACCGCTCTTTGTAGCGGAGCTATATTATATTTTCTTTTTCACTTAAAATAGAATATTTTCTTCTTTACTTAAAATAGAATAGATATATAATTAAATGTTTAGAATAGAAAGAGCAAGGATATTAGCATGTGCCTTCTATTCATATCAATGTGCATACAAAAGGTTCAGCTGTAAAGAATAAATCTGAATCTGTTCTTTGCAGCCACGCATTGTTATATAACTTTTTGCATTTAAAATGAAAGGGCACGTGATTGAACATTGAAAAGAAAAAAGAGATAAGATAACACGTATTAAAAGCTCAGCTACAAAGAACGAGCCTTCCGTTCTGTAATGCTATGAAAACCGCTATACATACATGAAGGCAGTCAAGGGTAAAAGCGCAATATGAGTACTTTGACCGGCAAAATATTCAATATATATTTCGCCAAAAATACAACGATATTAACACCGTCTATTTCATCGGTCAATATGTTTACATTATGTTTTTACCATTAAATAGCTACATGTACAGTAGTCTTCAGCTTGCAGCAGTGCTGAGTAGTACAAACGATCGAATTCGCAATCAGCTATGCATTCGACGAATGCGAATTGGAGACTAGAATCTTATGAATCAGATATCTTTGATCTTAGTCCGTTCAGCTCTGATTAATGGAATTATAATCTCCAGTCTCTTCTTAATGAATACGCAATCTTAATCTGACGCGGTTTTAACGAAGCGCCCCGGAATAAAACTCGTTCATTCAGTAGAACAACTTCAAGTCACTGTAAATTCAAGGCGACTTTGACTAAATTCTGAATTAATCAGAACGACATATTAAAAAATTCTTCGTAATATTTTTAAAAATAGAAAGTCTTCATAAATTTAAAATATAAAAAATTTTAAAAAATATGATTATTTTAAAAAATTTTTTATATTTTAAATTTATGAAGACTTTCTATTTTTTCTATTTTTTCGAGTAATTCTTGCACTTTTTTGTAACTTAAAAAAAATGTTAATTTTTTAAAATAATGGAATTATTAATTTATAATATAATAAATGGAATTATGAATTTTTTAAATTAATATGCTTATTAATTTTATAAATATATGTAATAAATTATATAAAATCTATATAGAATAATATATACATATTGATTTTATAAATACAATTTTATAAGCAGAATTACCAATTAACAATTTCATAAATGGAATTATTAATTTTCAGCATATATATGGAAGGAGAGATTGGGGGCAACAAATTGCAGTCAGAAATTTCGCTTTAAGCAATTCTACCGGTTGAATTACTCGTCAATCAAGTTAATCGGATTTCGATCGAAGCCGTCCTTAAAGAGACCAGTCAGAAGACCGCCCCGTATGTACGCATATATAACACGTTACACTCCATTATGTATATCGCTATGTATACATAGTATAAAATTAACATTATAGGAGATATTCAGAATCCCTTGGCAAGCTTCCACAACGTCGGAATGCCGAAAACTGCTCGCAACTGCGACAAGCGATTAAGGGAAGTTAATATGTAAAAAAAGTAAGTGACGGTAATAAATGCAGGCGACGCAAGGAACATTCCCTTCGACGAGAAGCTGTTCTGGAAGCTTGTCAATAAAGCTTTGAAACATCCTATGTAATATGTATGTATATATATCGGAAATTATATATGTACATAGTTCATTGAGAAACTACTTGGGAAAAGTCGGAGCAAAAGTCAGAATGGTCGAACCACAGAGATCCACTTTTTCTCCCGATATCATAATACAATATATCTCTATAGTACCTGTATCGTAATAGTATTTTGTTATTCCAGAATCCTGGCAGAGCAAAGAGTATTAAATCTGATCGCGCGTGAGCCGTTGTTCTCTCATCGCTTTAGAATATTGCTTCTGAATACGACATTGCGGTGCGAATGCGACTTCAGATTTTTCTCCTGTGTCCGTCCTTCTCTCTTACAATCTATATTATACAAACATCATTCGCTTGAACAAACAAATAAATCAATAAATAAATATATTCATTTAAACAGCGGTTAATGTATTCGAATGTGAACATAGATTGTCAATTTAAATGTTGAATAACAATTGATAACGTTAATATAATTTGTGATAATATATAAAAATTATATATATATATATATATATATATATATATATACACACACATTTATATATATTTTTATAGGAATATGTAAAAATAATATACTTTGAAAGATATGGAGATGAAATGAATTTCATGTAACGTAATATCTGGAATTTGAAAAAATCGAGAGACGTAAAGATCTTAATTTCCATCGACATCAGAACAATCCCACGTGCGAAAAAGGCAGTATAATTTGTTCAAGTTCCGCCGCGGGTTAAATTCTTACGCGGCGGAGTGTTCATTTTATACTATTCTACAAACCCTGCCCTGCCTTATCTTCATTAGTAGCTACACACTTTATACTTCAACATCGTTCAATTAATCTCGTTATCCATATAATTCTGAAATATATGATCTTATTCGTAAACTTTTGTTCTCGGCTCTAATCTATAATTATATATATATATATATATATATCTCTCTATTTTTTGTTAGAATAATCCACGAGAGATACGCGATTCGTCCTCTCTCTCTTTCTCTCTCTCTCTCTCTCTATCTTCTAGTTTCTAAAATAATTATATCACTATACGTGAGAACGCCCGAGTTAGTGTATCGTCAGGTAATAATAGCGTTTGAAAGGTAGATTTTGCCCGAATGCCGCGTAGCTTTACGGGATTTACTTTCTGTTCATCGAAACATGCTTAAAACTACATCTAAGGCCCATCTCTATCAATGTAGATTAACTTTAATCTCGGTTTAACTCAGCAAACAAAACTGTTAATAACATAATTATTAAATTTAATGAAAGCAAGGACTCCACAAATTTGAACTGATAAAAAATAATAATAACTGTGGGAGTTAACGCAATTATTAGTGCGATTATTTTATATTTATTCAGTTTATTACATAAACCTTGATTTGATTTCAATAAGCGCAATACAATAGAATAATATAATAGAAAATTATAATTAACATAATTGTTAATTATAATTTCTCAACAATATAACTGTTAATATAATATATAACAGTTATGTAATATGTAAAAGTTATATATATTATATATTGTTGAGTGAGAAATTATATAACAGTTATGTTACCATTAATGTGATGTTTTGCTGGGAATTTAGTCTTTATCTTTTTCTAATTCTTAGAACTAGAAAAAGATAAAAAGTAAGTTAAACCGAGATTAAAGTTAATCTACAGATTTTTGGTAGAACTGGACATAAGTTGAGAGATTCGTACACGCACGTGTGTGTTTGTGTGTGTGTGTGTGTGTGTTGTGTACATAGAGGTAACACAGCGCGTAATTGTAATTAAATACATACATGCCCGTTTCTGCCAATGTAGAGTAACTTTAATCTTGGTTCAACACTCTTCATCTTTTTCTAATGCCCTTTTCTACCAATGTAGATTAACTTTAATCTTCATTCAACTTACTCTTCATTCTTTTTTTATTCTTAGAACTAGAAAAAGATGAAGAATTTAGTTAAACCAAGATTACAGTTACTCTAATTAAACTATATTGGTAGAAGTGGATGTAATTCTTAGAAAAAAAGATGAAGAGTTGAAAAGAGAGATTAAAATTAAATTATATTGGTGGAATTGGGTCATAGAGGACTATCACAAATAAGTATATCACTAAGTATCTCGCAAACAGAAGACATTCGATGAATAGATCCTTTTTCGACTCGACTCGAGTCTATGCAGGCTGACATGAGGACGAACGCGAGGTCGTGTCCTTGGAGGAGAAAAAACGAATGAGGGAAGGAAGAAGTATGTGGTGGAGTTCCGAGGAACCTGGTCACCCGCTGCATGATTATGGCACTATGGGGGAGGATGAGTTGAGTAGAGTAGTCATTGGACGGTGAAGCACAGAATTAGCATCGCTAGACAGTCGTTTCCCGGTCCACGTGAATGTACTCCACGAAACCGGGCGGCTGTTGTCAGGACGCCGCTCCCAGAAGCGTCTCCTCAGTCGGTGCACGTCGCGGCTTCTTGCTCTTTTTCGGACCCTTATAGTGAAGTCTCTTTGTACGAGCTTTGGATCTAGAAGAAACAAAACGTAAGATGAAAGAAAGAGTGTTCTATATTTGGTTGGTGTATAAAAATACGTTATATTTCTGTAATTATATTCACGCTAGATTAAAATCTGACTGCTTCTATATATTTTCAACGTTATATAAAATTCGCATCTAACAAATATTACATATCTTTTTTGAAAAATAATTATGCTTTCTTTACAACATTTATTCTGTAATAAAATTATTAAGATATAAGACCTGTTCTTTTTAGCTGAATCTCTTTTATCTTTCTTCCTTTTTCCTCCACATTGGAAGAAAAAGAAAAGGTAAACCGTATAAGAACTTTAGCTAAAAAGAATATTTACAGTGTATTTAAATGTGTGAATAGAAATATTTTATATTTCATGTCAAAATGTGCTATGCAAAATAAAGTGTAAAATATCTCGTAAACTATTGATTTTTTTATATTTCTACTTTAATACTTTTATATGCAGAAAAATGAGAGAAATCATATTATGTAAAAAATATAATATAATCATAATTCTATTTAATGGCGATTTTTTAAAAAAGGCATGGACGTTTAATGAAATTAAACAGCCATTTTTTAAAAAAGGCAATTATTTTCCTATATGACATTAAAAAATTAATTTTTCAAAAATTAATTTTATCATTATTTTTCCTTCTTTAAACCATATAACTTTATCCGAAACATATTTTTTATTCGTCCTTACGCTGCGAAATATATAAAAAGTATTAAGTGGGATACTCAATAAATAAGTTATGTAATAATTTTGTTAGTTTCTAGAATTAAAAAATCTGGAAAAACGCAAAGATTGGAACTTAATAACTCCAGCAGCCAAAGATGAACCTAGTCTTTTAGTCTCAATCAATGAAGAATACAATAGAGAGCAGTAATAATCTTTACATCGCTAAGTAATGAAGATTCACTTGCTTTAAATTTCCTCTACAGCTACTTAGAAGTTTAACAAGTCTAGCAGCTAAAGATGAGCTCAGCTTTTTAATCTCAATCAACGAAGAGTACAATGGAGAAGAGTAATAATCTTTACATCTAAGTAATGAAGACTTATTTGCTTCAACTTTATTCTGCAGCTACTATGTAATGGCTTTATTGTTCAGTATAATGACTAATGGGATCTAAGGGATTTTTTCTTACTTTTCAGACTTCGAGTTACCTGCTAATAAGAATAGTGAATAGGCACGCGAAGGCAGTGACAATTCCAGCGACGCCAGCGACGACGAGCCATATAGTGGGCGGGAGCAGTCCGAGCAACCGTGCGCCGTTCCCGCAGTTGGCCTCGTCGTGACCGGACGGGCAGTGCGCGTGGCCGTCGCACCAGAGACTAGCGGCAATGCACGCACCCAGCTCGGGGCACTTGTGCGGGCAGTCGCCGATGTACGACGGCATGCCGTTCGTCTCGTTCTCGATCACTCCGCCAGGGATTCTTTCCGGGAGACGCAGCTGCCGGCGTAGCGCCGCGCGACTCTTGGAGATCTCCAGCCAAGAGGCGGCTGCCTGGCCGGATTCCCGCGCCACAAAGTCCAGCAATAATGCGGGTGGCCTCGGTGGACCTGGCCACTTACCTTCCTCTGTCGGGCCCAACCATTCCTGCGAGAACACGTGCACGGTGAACTCGCGGGCGCCCGGTTCCGCCGGACACACCACCTTCAGCAACTTCGGTGGCCAGCCAGAATAGAGAAGGATGCGATTGGTGGTCGGACACTTGATCTGATCGCCGCTGACGCCGCTGCCGGTACCGCTGACGCCGCCAAACGTCTCGGGACCGGTGAACGGTGGTGGTTCCAACGGCAGAAACCAACCCCAGGTCAGGACGAAGAGTGACCGGTTCTCGTGCGCCTCCACCAGCCACGGGAGACCTTCGCAATAGATGTCCGGTCTCGACAGCGGGGGATTGACGAATCTCAGTTCGCCACCCTCGCCACGGATACGCTGCTTCCGCGGACACTCCGGCACGCGGATGAGCTCGAAGCTGGCGTAGAAAAAGAGTGTCTCAAAGTCCTCGTGGGGCGCTTGTTGGTCCACCAAAAAAGTTATCTCTAGCGCACGACCGGAGGTAATGTATGTAAGCGGCAAGTGTGACGTATTGTCGCATAGACACGTTCGGGGTAGCTTCACATCTCGCCACGGCGACTCGTAAATGACCAGACGCGCTTCCCTGGATCCCACTTCCTGAACGCAGCGCGGTTTACCAGTGTGTGGGTCCGAATCGCTCGTGCACATGGTAGACTCGCCCAGACTGACGTTATGCAGCGTCAAACGGACTCGCTCTCCGCTTCCAGCTTCCACACGATACCTGCATAGACGAGAGACATGGTAATCAGAGTCAGAATACATATTCATGATTCCCAGTGAAATCAATTCAGATTGCATAGACGAGGGAGAAAGCTACTATGGCACTAGAATCTTGGATTCATGTTTGCTTAGAAACTCTTTGTTTTTCTAGCGACTGTCAGTTGATTGCTACTTGTGAGAAATTCGATCCCGTCTTTACCTGCAATCCAATTTGCTGGCACCACCCCGGCCGAATAGACGTACGTCGCGCGGTGACATTATTTCGCCGACGTGCACCTTGCGCCATATTCGACTGCAAACACCATCGCCCCAGGGCTCGCCGGTTTGAACGGTGGAGACGAACTCGTATCGCGCCTGGAAGGAGAAAGAGAATCAGCAAACTATATGAATTCAGTGTATTGAGTTCACTCTTATTGATACATTTTGGTAAACAGAGTTTTATTTAAACTTCCAACCCGATCGAAATTTTTCTCAGAATTATTTACACGAAATGAAATACTTCTGAAACACACTGAGAAGTCTACATCACTTCAATCGATACCAATAAAATATTAAGTTATATCGGTGTTACAATTTCGTACTTGATTCAACTGTTATGTAATATCATATGTTATTACACTTATATTGTTGAATGCGAAATTATATCTAATATTAATGTCATGTTACTTTTAACAAATCTGGTAGAAAAATAATATTGATTTTCTGTATTATTATTAAGAGCAGCTGTATAATTTCATTAAAAAATGATCAAAATTTAAATTAAAAAAAAATATTTTAAAGCCTGAAATCTCTACTTTTTAATAGTTAGTTATATTTTTTGAGTTTATGTGAATTTGATAATTTTTACATATAGAAAACTACCAGCTGAAAAAAATGGAAAATTTTCTTCTTACTTTATAGGTCTGTCACGTGCCCAAAAATTGAGAAAATTTTTTACTATCTAACGTGAGAGTTTGAAGTTTTTTCCCTACAAAATCTTTTTTAATTATGTTCCTACGAGTTTTTGTTCCTAAGTTACTCGCGAATTAAGTAAAAGGAGCATTCTGACTTTATGATTGTTCATAACTTCGTTAAAAATCATTACATCGCAATAAAAAAATATAGATTCTTAGTTGAAACTTTGCTCTGTCAAATGGTATAATCGCAAATATTGTACAATATTGGAAAACGAAACCACCATTTTATAATATGGAAAACCGACATTATTTTTCTATTTTACCGACCCAATAATTGTAAGAAATTTTCTAAAACGAACGTTATAAATTATTCAGAAATTTTGAAAAATTCTGTTTATATAAAAATTCCGAGAAAATACATGAAAAACTGAGAAAAATTTTCACAAGAAAATGGCTCTTACAGAGAAAAAGCAATAGATTGAATCGAACTATTTAATCAAGCATCTAATTAAACCAAAGACAACGGTTACGTTTGCATCATGCACTTAGGTCCCGATCTATACCCTAATTCAACCTTCAATTATTTAGGCCCATTGCTATAAACACTTGGTGACCTGACCTGGCTTTAGGTCATGTCTTTTTAGTGACCTGATCTAAAATAGGCCACTTGTTGTAAACGCGCATTATCCGACCTAATTTTTTAAGACTTACTAAAACGGTTAATTTTTTCACTAAAATAATGGCATACAACAACTAAAGGCGTAAACGGTGCTTACGCCTTTAGTTGTTGTGTGTCATTATCTCAGCGAGAAAATTAATTGTTTACGATAGAAACAGTTAGTTAGGCTAGATACAGGGCGTGTATAGGTCTCGGTGTAAATGTGGCCAATGGGAATCCAAGCAGAACAAGTCACGATAATGTGAAATTGACATTAAAATGATTGAAAAATGATTTTTAATGATTTCGAGTCATTTTAATATCATTTTGATATCATATAATAACTTGAGATTATCATTTTGATATCATATAATAACTTCTGCTTGGAGAGACTTCAAGAAGTTCAGATAGATCCCTGATACTGAAAAAAAATCATGTCACAATGATGAAATCATGTAATTAAAACATATAAATCACGTAACGGATTTCCAGATCATTAAGTGATTTTTTTTTAAATGATGTAATTTGAAAAATCACATGATATTATAAATAATTCCATCTATCATGTGATTTTATAGTTATTGAATTTTAAAGATTTGAATGATAGAAATAGAAGAAAAGAAGAAACATATCATCATGTGACTTTTTAAAATAATAATTTTGAATTTAATTTTAAAATCATGTACTGATTTTTGAAACAATTCATTACGTAATTGACATGATTTCATCATGCAATTGTGTGACATGATTTTTTTTATTAAAGATACAGCATCCTATAAATAGAGTATACTCACGTGGAAGTTAATCGGATGAAGAGCGGTACCCAGAACAGTTTCCATGCTCAGCGTCAGGCTCGGCGCGGTCGTCAGGTAGCTCTCCTCCTCGGTACACGGCCTGGTGCTCCTGGTGACATTCCGAAGAGCCGCATGGGCACACAATTTGGGCGTGTCATCGCACAGTGTGGCCATCGGCTGACCCGTTCTCGGCGCGCCGTCCCAGAAGACGAGTTTAACCGCGCACACTGACGCCGCGGAGATGTCTGGGGTCAACTGTCCGGCGGTCGCGTTGTTGTTCTCGCCGTTACCAGTGAGATCACGCTGGGAATAGGACGAGAAGTATATCCATACACGGTCACCGATCGCACCCTTGATGTTCCACGTGCAGTTGGAGCCGGGAGGTAACGCGTGAAGAGGTGCGCGTATCGTACCGCTGCGCTTACTACCGACGCCGGTACCGTTGACGAAAAAGTGGCAGCCTTGCGGACCCTTGGCGTAATCCAGACCGTCCGAGTCGACGTAGATCACACGTAGCTCGAGCTCGAGTCGCAGGGATGACGCGCCCAGCGGTATCGCGACCGGCGAGCTGCGGAACTCCACCTGCATGGCGGGTCCACGTGCGGTCACCTGCGGCAGTGGACCTCCGCAATACACCAAGAGGATCGGGTCTTCCGTCCGCGGGCCGTCACGGAAGATCAGACGGTCCCGGTCCGGGGAACAATCCTGCCAGACACTGAGGCTGGTGTTGACAGTGGCGCTGAGACCAACTGGACCGGTAGATGTGCTCTTGACGGATATCATGGCATGCTTGCAGGTGGGAACCTCCTTCTGGCGCACGGTGATCAGGCAACTCGCGTTGCGCGGATACTCGCCAGGATAGTTCGGGCTCTGCAGCCGGCATTGTTTCAGGTGACATTCGTAGAAGTTACGGGAACAGTAGGTGCCCGGCACTGGGGAACCCCGCTCGATTGGCAGTTCCGGTTTGCCCAGTCGGGCGACTGCTTCATTACGCGCGACGAAGCGATAACGGAGACGAAACTCGAAAGGCACCGCGGACGGTGCGTGGAACAGTCGTATAGAGGCAGTGACTGTACTGGTTTCACTAATCAAACATTAATCAAACAATAAATCATTAATGATAATTATTAATCATTAAAACTCGACCGGGTGGAAATATATATATGAAATGTATAATATTCCAGAAAACATTAAGGTCATATCTTGTGTAGACATCTAAAAGATATCTCTTTAAAGATATCTTCAAGACATTTCTAGAAGATATCTAAGAAAATTTTATTAAAGATATCTTTGTAGAACTTCTGAAAGACGTCTATAGACATCTTAAAGATATATGCTCTGTCTTGAAAGATACCTATTAGACATATGTCTAATAGATATCTTTTAGATGTCTTCAAGACTTGTCTAAAAGACAATCTTTTAATCTTTTTAATATCTTTATAAATAAAAGACATATTATAAAAATGACACAATATTGTGATTGACGCGACACGTGTCGTATCACAATATTTTTAATAATTCATTTATATTTGAAACATATATATGTTTAATTTGTATTCTAAACATTCAAAATATTCCGTATATATTTTGAAGAATATTCATAGTATAAATATTAATGAAAGGTTTAGAATATTTATAATTATCATTGATAATAAAAAGCTCTTTAAATTTGCAGGATTGAAACCGAGTGATCTGCAGTATCTGCAGTACATCTTCTTTTAATCAGAGGTGAAAACTGAAGACTCGTAGTTATGTATGATGTACGCTAAAGAGTGAACTCGAGAGAGAGAGAGAGAGAAAGAGAGAGAAAGAGAATACCTATAATAAGACGCACGACCCTCGCTGACGCCGCACCACGAGCCGCCAGTGAAGTGTCTACCGAGTTCAGCGAGCTGGAGTGAACCCTCGGGACAGCTGGTGAAGTAGTTGTCAGCATTCGCGTCTACGCGACCAACGCTGAACGCGTCCCACAGCAGTTGGACCAGTTCGCCGTAGCCCTGACCAGCCGCGGTGAACGTCAGATGACAGAGAAACGGCAGACGTTCCTCGGCTGGCCTGGGCAGGTCCAGCTTGTACGTGTGGCCCTCGCGGCCGTGATACGTGCGGTTGCACGGTGTGCACATCGTCGGCTCATCGCTGCCATCACCACAGTCATCCTCGCCGTTGCAGTAAGCGTCGATCGGCACACAGCGGCCGTCTCGGCACGTCAACTCGGCCAACCCACAAGTGCCACCACCAATGCCGCTGCCGATGATGCTGACACCACCACCGCCACCACCGCTGCTGCCGCTGCCACCACCCCCGCCGCCTGTACCACCCCCGACGCCGCCGCCGTTCGACGCGTCAGCGATCAGCAGCAGCAGCAACAACGAGACGATACGACGTGCTGATCGGAAATACTGCCGTCTGTTATTGTTGTTGTTGTCGGATCCTCCTCCGGCATCAGCTATCTCCTGTCAACGAGAAACATATGTCTGTGAAGGGGTTTTATCTATTTATAGTTTTATATTTGTAGTTTTATATTTAATATATTTGGAAATAACGATTTTGCTAAAATATTTAACAATTTAATTAGTATATATCTACAAATTTAACTAGATACAGATCTAAACAGATCTTTTTATTTGGATTATTAAAATAATTATATAGGATGATTAAACTGGTTGCCAGACTGTTTATTTTGCAGCTCTATACTTAGCTAAATTTGCAGATACTTTAGTAAAATTGTTCTTTCCGTGTGTATTTAATATTTAATATTTAATTATTTATAATTTATTTATATATGTATATATAGAAAAAATGATTTTACTAAGAAAGTATCTAAAATATAATTAAATACAGATCTGAAAATAATTTTATTTGGGCTATTAAAATAATTATGTCGAGCATTTAAACTCATGGTTGCTCGAATGTTAAAACTGTTTATATTGTTAATGTTTAAGCGTTCTACCTAATTATTTTGGCCCAGCAAAATTATGTTCATCTAGCTAAATTTTTAAATTAGCAAAACTGTTTTTTCCGCGTATTATTTTAGTATTTAATAACATTAAACAATTACCCGGGAAAAAAATGTTATATATATGGACATATTTTATATATAATTATACATAATCGTATATAAAATATGTCAATTTTTTATATAATTATATATGAAACATTTTTTCCCGAGTATTTACAATTTATTTATGTAAACACAAAAATTAAATGAGTAGATAGATTAAAAAACCGAGCAAAGGAAAAATTTTAATTTAAACTAGTATATTATCTCACATTTATTCACAATTAACTAATATTCGATGCTATAAAAACCTGTGTGTTTTTAATGAATTGTGAATAAATGTGAGATAATGTACTAGTTTAAATTAAAATCTTTCCTTTACTCGTTTTTTTTTACCTATCTACTCATTTAATTTTTGCGTTTGCAATATCGAGTGGATTTTACGTCTTTTCTTATTTTATTTATTTATGTAATATTTATAAAAATGATAAAATCACACGAAATTTGGAGAACTAATTTAAGTCTAATTTAAGTAAGTTTCTCTGGAACAATTCTTAATAATGTACCGCGACAATATGTACAGGAGTGTTCTACGAGTGTTCTACTCCGCGGACCACGGGCTAATCACATTAGCGTCAGCCCGCGTCTGAAGCAAGTCGGAGATTTAAATCGATCGGCTAGACGTAAGAAGTGTATCGGGACGCCGCGTCGTAAACACCTGTTTCGACGAACGTCCTAAACATCCACGCACACGATCACGCTAATTCAATTCCACTCAACGTTACGTTCATCATAATATCTACAAATTATATTGAGGAATACCGAGATACAATCGGATCAACGACAGGGGCCAAATTGGACGCACTCGATCAATTTTTACCATAATAATTCGCCAGCGAAACGAGCATATCACAGTGACAATTCCGACGTTGCAATTCGGATGTTGGCTTCGGATGAAGGCAGCATGACTGGCTCGAGACGACGAGATGAACGGGAGTAACAGAGAAGAGAAGAGGACTAAAGTTATGAATCGCGATCGGCAGTGATCGTCGGCACCGACAACGGCATCCTCGTGGGCTCGATTGTGAACGACGACGACCACGGTACAGCCTCCCGGAGAAGAGAGTGTGACGACGGAGGGAACCCCGCCTACGCGCCACCACCGCCGCCGCCACCGCCGCCGTTGCCGCCGCCGCCGCCGTTGTCGTTGCCGCACTCACGAGGAGCGCCGCCACCCACTACTCGCTGTGCACACCCCGGAGGTCGATGCGCAACTGCACGCTACCCATATACCATCCCTAGAGGGAAGCCAGTTACATCGCGCGCCGCCGCTGCAGGCCATGTACACCGAGGCAGGGGTGAACAGAACGGGGGCTGAGCTCTCCATGCTGGCGGAATGAGAGCTGGTGCCTTGCCTGCCTGGCCACTAGGCGCCTCAATGCATCGATCGGCTTCTCGCTCTCTCACTCATCGGCCCATCCTCATTCTCTCTCTCTCTCTCTCTCTCTCTCTCTCTCTCTCTCGTTGTCTCTGTCTTTCTGTCCATACACCCAAAAGTCACTGAGAGTTGTAATGGGAGGAGAGAAGAAGAAGAAGAAAAAGAAGAAGTTGCAGGATCTCCACGAGGGTCTCTATGGATCTATCAATTGGGATCGTACGATCGTAAATGTTAATAGGAGTAGCGAGCTGCTCTCCTCTTCTCCTGAAAAAAGATAAAACGGAAACCTCTCGAGGTTTCGGAAATGTAGATTTGTGGGTAAACTTATTTGAGTTACGACAGCGACATTCGCTGCCCGCAGACTGTAATCTCGCTGTGGCGTTTCCTCGGATTTCACTTATCGGAATTTTTTCGCCCTAGTAACCGCCCTCCAGGTTCGGTTAAGCATCATCGACCGTATTTCAAGGAAAATATGCTATTCCCTTTTGGATCGAATCCATGATGACAGATATAAGCGAGCTGAATTTACATAATGTCCCTTATCAGAACGCTTCTCGATTGCTAGGGATGGTTAACCGATTTTCGAGTGGAAATGGAAAGCACTTTGTTTTCAGTCGATGATACTGCATGTATATGTCCGGGAAAAAATGTTATATAAATGGACATATTTTATATATAATTATATATAATTATATATAAACTATGTTTACTCAATTTTTTATATAATTATATACAAAACATTTTTTCCCGGGTTTATAATAGAATATATATATATATATATATGTATAAATAATATAAATTATATATAACATATACACAGGAACGCACGAAAAGTTATAATATTAATTAGGCACCTTATTAAACATTATTAAAAATTTTTGTTTAAAAATTGATTTGATGTAAATTACCTCTTGTTTGAAAAATTCTATAAATTTATATATATTGTCGGTAATTAATAAGTAACAGGTAAAAGAATCGAGATAAATAAAACAAATGTAGGCGTCTAATATTTTTGGTCAATTATTTTTAACAATTTAAAAAATGGATTTATATTTGATGTAAATTACCTCTTGTTTGAAGTATTCTTTAAATTTATGTATGATTTTGATAATCAATATAAGTATAAGAGAATCCAGATAAATGAAACAAATGTCTAATATTTTTGGCCAAAGCTGTTTTTAAACTTAGTAATCAGTTCTGTGCCAATTTTGTTAAAAATAAATGTGTTATATCTAAACTAATGATACGACATTTCATGTCCCATGATGGACTTGTATATCATATACACATATATTTGTACATTTATGTACATATGAATAATGTATGTATGTTCTTTTATTACACAATGCACACATATAATTCAAAAGGCATGAAATGCCAAGTATATTATGGAACTGCAACAATTATGTGAAAGAGAAAAGCTATAAACATATCTAACTGGAATAATGAATTTTTTCGAATAAGTATAATATTTTTATAGCAATGATTATTTATATTCTATTAATTAAAACCAATTTATCAAAAAGTAAAAATTATGTAAATTATTACTTTAATCATTTTATCAAAAAATAAGAATCATATTAATTTTACTGTATGCATTGATATCATTGATGCATTGTATAAACGACATGATATAAATTAATGTATTCGTTGCAGAGATATGTTATATTAAAATTTGCATTTATTTATATATAGATGAGTAAGAGGATTTCACCGTTGCATCCCTCTTTTCAACCTGCTGTCCGCGAGGTCGTCAACTGTCGAGACTCTTGACGTCGGTATATAGGGCGTTCCACTTAACTCGGGTATCTCTTGGGTATCTTCTGGTATCATCCCTGAAATCATTTCGTTTGAAAAGACAGATATCGTGATTGTTGAAATTATTCTAAGAGGATGGATCATCCATATTTGCTTCCAAGGAACATTTCCAAGTAGAGCGACAAATTATGATAATGTTAAAATGAATTCTGAATCCTAATTGATCGAAAAACGACTTTTAATAATTATTTTGGAATCATTTTCACATCATTTTGATGTTATAATGATTTTTTGTTTTCTTTGGGTCAATGCTGTACGTATCATATTGATTGACGGAAAAGTAATTCGTTGTATTAAACTTTCTGTATTAAGTTAAAAGAAATTCTTTATAAAATGGAATTTATAAAATGGAAAACAGATTGAAGAGACCTGAATAGAACAAGTTAAAATGACATTAAAATAAACCGTAAATGATTGAAAAGTGACTTTCAGTAATCATTAATTTTGAAGTCATTTCAACATTATGTCTTCTGTTCTGTTTCGAAATGTTTTCTAGAAACAGAAAAGTATCGATTTCCTTTCGCTTTGAGAAAAAATTATGTACAATAATATATAATATTAAATAATATAGGTAATAATGTATATATTAGGTGTTGGAATTAATTCGTAGCGTTTTTAATGAAAGAATGTTATTTATTTCACATGAGCATTAAAAAATACATTAATGAAAGTACTTCCCATCACTTGTAAAACGCTACGAATTAATTCCAACACCTAATAAATTATATATATTATTTAATATTATATATTAAGTAACGCAAAAATTACAATCTTGATTTTCTTATAATACAGAGTGCTTTCCAGCAAGAGACACAGATGACAGTGTAATACAATGAATTAAAGACTCTACAATAGTCTGAGCACAAGCGACTTTGTTAAAATTCTACGATTGAGAGAAAAGTATATATACTTTTTCTTCCCAAAGAAACATACAAAAAGAAAAAATCAAAATAACTATTCTAATTCTTGATGTATAATATAATAAATATTCATATTCTTAACTTATAAATATCATTTTGAAAAAAAAGTCATTTTGACTTTCTCTGAATTGACTTGATGTATTTCTTGGGTTGTATATATATATATATATATATATATATATATATATATATATACAAAACCTAAGAAATACATCAAGTCAATTTAGAGAAAGTCAAAATGACTTTTATATATATATAAAAGTCACATATATGTCAATATATATATATTGGGTCATCTAAAAAGTATCCGCGGTACTTTGTCACTAGATATGACCATCAACACACATTTAGTGACAAAAAACCGCGGATACTTTTTAGATGACCCAATATATTATAAAATATATATATATATACTATCTCACTCTAGCTTATGTTATCTCACTCTACAATCTTAATTACAGTTATAGAATGAGACAGATGTAAGTTAAAGTGAGGTATAGTATATATGTACACAGAGAAGAAGTAAATAATATATACATCTTCCTCTCTCAAGATTTTAACAAAATCGTTCGTGGTCAGACTCCGTTATAAGATTTCTACAGTGAATCATTACATCCTTGATGTTTGTCAATGTTAAACAAAGATGAAACGTTCTCTTAATTGCTGGAGAGATCAATTAATTTCTTTCTCATACATTTCTCCGCGAGGATACAATATAAGGCCTGTTCTTTTTGGCTGAACTTTTGCAGTTCATCTTTCTTCTTTTTTCCTCCTAAAGAAAAAAGGAAGAAATATGAACCGCTGCAAAAGTTCAATTAAAAAGAATAGGCCTATGGAGAAGGCAGATAACTTTGGATGAGAGAGATCGAGTTAGATGGAGCATCCTATAGTCAATTTTTTTCTCTCCAGGAGGAAAGAAGAGGAAGAAAGATGAACTGCAAAAGTTCAGCTAAAAAGAACAGGCCTACTATGTTACAGGATGCCGCATTCACTCTCTTCCCTCGACTCTCCAGGAAATCGATTGTGTATCGTGAAACGAGATGAAAAGTACAATTGTGAGTAAATTAATTAAAATATTTACAATTTTATTGGTAAGCACCTAGTAAATTTGCTTACTTTTATAATTTCTATCTTGTCTCTCAAAATATGCAATCAACTTCCAGGTCTCTCCGATATTCTCGAGCTTCTCAGATTCGAGTCACGGAGAGGATCGTACTCGTATCGCCGAAGCGAAGCGTGTCGAGGACGTCGTCGTCGTCGCTCGACAACGTTTCGCTGCTCCTAATATATACATATGTGCAGCCACCGGCGCGTGCATCGCACAGCCTCCTCGACGATGGCTATCGAACGGGGTGCACACCCTTTTCCATCTCTCTCTCTCTCTCTCTCTCTCTCTCTCTCTCTCTCTCTCTCTCTTTCTCTTTCTCCTTTTTTCCGTCCCTTTTTTCCTCTTTCCATCTTTCTGTCCTGCCCGCTATTATCTTCTGGAGAGTGTATACAAAGAGATCGGTGATAACTTTCTTATCGCGTTATCAGCATTAACGGCGGTCGCCGTTCCCTTTCTTCTTTCGAGCGGTTATCGATCTGAGGCGCGCCGTGCGCTCATTATCTCCGCTTATTACAAACGGTTCATCGTCCGCGCGATGTACGCTGCCGCGCTAATTAAGAATATCTAATCCCCACGAAACGCGGTCACGGGGTAAATCCGATGGCGGCGTGAACGCGCGAGCGTGCGGTAAACAGCCGCGCGTTCACGTCTATAATTGGATGAGAGGTATCTCGCCATTCTCGCCGTGTTGAGGCATGCGAGATAATCCACTTCTGCGGGAAAGAATATCGAAAGCGTGAAATTATGAGAAATTACAAAATCCCGAGGGATGAAAGTTTCCCTCGCAAGAATATATACGTTACGTTCGGTCGCGGAACAAAAGTTCGTAACGCTACTTCATTTGTATCTTGTTTACATGTTTAGAAAAAAATGGCAATCGAGAGAGCGAAGTTTTGGTCCTAAAAATCTTTTTTTTTTTAATACACAACTGCAAAAAATTGATTTAACTTTAATACATATTTCTTTAAATAAGAAATACTGCTTTTCTTTTAGAAATCTATCGTTCTTCTTTGTTATTCATTGAATAGACACACTGAGAAAAAAAATAAAAAAATAATTTGCGAGATGTTTATTTCACTGAAATAAATTTTTACTTAAAATACGGTGAAATAAAATTTTATTCCTAGCAAATAAAAATTTTTGCAAAACTATAGATCTATTTTATCTTTTTATAATTAATGACATACATATTTCATAGAAATGTATACTTCGTCATCAAATTTTTTAAATCGATATTGATAGATAAATATTGAAGAAAACTTCAGATTAATATTTACTTGCGAATATTTTGATTTTTTTCTCAGTGTATTTGTGTGTATAATTACATGCATGTATTGAAAGGGAGAAAGGAGGGAGATGCTATTGAGTGATGAATGCATCGTCGGAGACGTTGAGATGCGGGCTCACCTAGTTATGCCATCGGCATAACGCAGATAAATTCATCGTTCCACTATTCTAATTCAAGTGCCGGGATATCCTTAAATAGCGATATCTATTTACGGGCATTGCAAATCGAAGTCTCTCCTTTGCGAAAATGTGATTTCATTTAATCGAATAATACAATTCGATGTGATTTAATCGTCTCGTCAACAATAAATGAATTTTTAATAAAATAGCTCGAAATCTATCCTTCTTGTTTATAGATTACTTTATATTCTATATTTAAATATCCAAAATGCCTTTTGAAAGATTGACAAGTTCACTTCAAGGATCAAAAAGCATAGAAAAAAATAGCAAGCTCAGTCCTCCGGATTGAAGATTGAAAGTGCGGTTTATATTACCTTCTCGTACAAAATTGCTGTAACAAACAAACTTTTAGCAAACAAAATAAATAGGACTCATTGAAAAGATCAAGACCTTTTAGAAGCTACACATCACTACGAAGTAGTAGTACTGCAATTTCTGATGATCGAAAGTCCATTAAAAAAATTAAAAAGAGATTTATTCTAAAAATTTAGAATGATGCGTGTATAGCTATGTAAAGCTCGTGTCACATTATTTGAATTAGAGATTAGAATTTGATTTGAGCTAGATAATTTTAATTTTAATCTGTTTTGTTCTTATTGGCTGTACTCTAATTCTCAATCTCCAATGCGTAATGTAACATGGATTTAAACGGTAGATTCATAGCAGATTTCGGATTCGATCTTTATATGTATATGGAGATTGATTCATTTGTTCATTTCTACTTAATCTACTAATATAGATTAACTTTAATCTCGGTTTAACTTACTTTTTATCATTAAAAGTAATAAAAAAGGCTCTGTACTAATAAACAAAAGGTAGTATAAAAAAAAGGGCAAAGAGCCAATAACGTATAAAAGAATTATAATTTAGATAAGCAAACCTAATACAAAACAATTAAAATACAATAAAATAAAACAAACGTTTCAACTCCAATTGAGTCATTTTCAATGCAATCTTACAATAATATAAATATCGTTCTAAATTAAAAATTCATACAATATTAAATTCACATAATCTTACAATATTCTTACAATTCCTTAACAAAAAATTTTCCGTTTTCCGTTCTCGATAATGTTTTTCTGCTTGACATTTCGTTTTGTGACATCGTTTAAGTCAGATGCTCATTACCTTTGCGAATTTGCTTATAATAACCTATTAAATTAAAAAGTTAGTAATTTTTTTATTGTACCACGAAATGGACCACATTTTACATTTTTTTCTCGTTGTGTATTATTGGACTCTTAACAGATTTACTAAGGTATATTATCATATTTTTAATTTTTATGTGATTAATATTAATTCTTTTTGTTTACGGTTACTTTTCCAGAACTTTCTTATGACTTTGTTTAATTCTTGATAAAAATGACTCACAGCGTATTAAACAGAAAGAAGAAAAATTTTTTGTTAAGGAATTGTAAGAATATTGTAAGATTATGTATGAATTTTTAATTTAGAACGATATTTATATTATTGTAAGATTGCATTGAAAATGATTCAATTGGAGTTGAAACGTTTGTTTTATTTTATTGTATTTTAATTGTTTTGTATTAGGTTTGCTTATTTAAATTATAATTGTTTTATACGTTATTGGCTCTTTGCCCTTTTTTATACTACCTTTTTTGTTTATTTTTTATCTTTTTCTAGTTAAGAGTAAGAAAAAGATAACGAGTAAATTAAACCGAGATAGTAAATTAAAGTTAATCTACTATATTGGGAAAAATATGTGGACAGTTAAAAAAATTTCTGAACAGGTGACTTCTATATCGTAATTCTATTTCGGAAATAAATTTTTAAAAATATACATAATCTAAAAACTTAAAAAAATGTATTATTTATACACACTCATTGCATAATCAGAAAAATCTATATTTTCCAACATCTCTAAATCTTTCGGTAATCTTTCGAATTTAATATTTAAAAAGAAGTTTATTTCTAGAGACGTTCTTCTTGTAAAAAACGCACTGTAACATCTCTTTTATGAAAAGATATAGTTATAAATTAAAAAGATATATATATTTTGCGCGCGAGAGGTATCGTGTCTGTTGAGAGAAAAGAAAGAGAAAACATTTCCTTTTAATAAATATATTCAAAGATGATGGGCGGATGTACAAATCAATATTAGACGATGAATTGATTAGATTCGGAGGATGATTTAATGTGCAAATTTGCAAGACCACAATAAGCGGAAATTAATTGCTTCATTGATGCAATTTGATTGCTTCGCTGATGCAATTTAAACATGGTAATGTGTTAGTTTCTATACGGTTTACATAGTGATGAAATGACGTCATTACATTTATCTACAGTCGTGTGATACACAATATGAATTAAAGTCTATTCATAACGAAAAGCTAAATCTGATTTTCACACTTATGAATTAATGTCTCGAAATTTTTATAGCGATACGCTAATTGTTATGGAAATACAAAAAGTTTATATGAGTCGCCCTAAAGCTATTAAAATACTGTTATTTTTTTCCATTACTGACAGTTGCTTAAAAGAAATTGAATATACATTACATCTTGATGCTAACATATATACGAGGTCTGTTCAAAAACTATCGCGAATTTTGTGTTTTTTCAAAAATTATTTATTTATTCATGAATATCTATTTTGTCCCCTTCAAAGTAATCCCCATCAGATATTATACACTTGTGCCAACGTTTTTTCTAATTCTCGAAGCACTTTGAAAAATCATTTTTTGTGATCTTGTTCAGCTCCTCCTTCGATGCCGTCTTTATCTCCTCAATCGTAGCGTCGTCCTTTCATGGGCCTCTTCAGTTTCGGGAACAAGAAAAAGTCACAGGGGGCCAGATCTGGGGAATACGGTGGCTGCGGCATCATTAGTGTGTTGTTTTTGGCCAAAAATTCGCGCACAAGCAACGATGTGTGAGCAGGTGCATTATCATGGTGCAAAAGCCAATTTCGCGGCGACCTGTCTCATGCCCAAATCATTGGTAAAAATCGAATGGCATGAGCCAATCGATATGTTTAAGTCCTCAGCAACTTCTCTAACGGTGATTTGACGATTGGCCAATACTATTTTCTTCACTTCATCAATGTTTTCGTCTGTTGTTGACGTGCTCGGACGTCCGGCACGCTCTTCGTCGTTCACATCTTCTCGGCCCTCTGAGAACATTTTGTGAACCACCGATAAACGTTGCTTCGGTCCAAGGTAGCTTCACCATATGCCACAATCAACATTCGGAATGCGTCCGCGTACTTAATTTTGTTTTTCACACAAAATTTGATACAGATTCTTTGATCCATTTTTTGGAATAGGCAAAAATCGAAAACGAGCCAAAACACGTGCAAGCAAAGCAGCTGTCAAAAATTAACTGAACATTCAAAATGGCCAAACTTGTCGGCATAAGTAAGAGACACGAGTATCAACATAACGCCACAAAAAAATCGAAAATCGAATATACGTAACCCGCGGAAATTCAAAATTCGCGATACTTTTTGAACAGACCTCGTATCTTAAAAATTATGTTTATGTCTATATAATAAAGCTATCACTCATGTAGAAAATATTGAATTTTTACACAGTTTTGAATGCGATTACGACGTACGTAACAGAATTTAATTTGCATGATTGGATCAATGAAAAAAAGATGCATCACATTAATTCAATATTATGCAAAAAGAACGACTAAAATAGAATCCATAATTTTTCAAGATCTATATATTAGAAACACAAGTTCTATGAAAAAATAGCACGTCGAAAGACATAGTTCTTGAAAAGTTTAGAAAGCGTAACGCGTACGTATGTCCTCTAGCTTCTTTGACACCTCGGACGGTGTTCTCTCGAGATCGCCAGAGATGCTCTTCTGTTTAGTAGGCTCGATCGAGTTGAATTGTTCACAGAGATCACCGTCGATGACATTTTTTACAGGGTAATAGTACGATCGGAAGGACAGATGATCCCTGCCACACAGAGGAGGGTGCTCTGATCGCATGTGCATTTCCAGATGCTGGAAGAAATCATGATCCTCGTGGCTTGTGAATGGCACGAGCACACCTACTGTTCCACTTAGGGTCGTGTAAACCAAACTCTCGGAACCACCGGGTATGAGAGTCGCCTTCTGCAATGACATCACTGTCTCGCCGACGTGGAAACACGCTACTGTGTCCGCTTTTTGACTGGCGCCATTCAACAATCCTCTATCCCATAAAGCCTTGTTTCCGGTAGGATCTTCATCCACATCGTCATTAATGCCAGTCGCTAATCGTATCTGAAAGAAAATAAAAAAGATGGAAATGTAACAAGTCAAATTGTTATACAAACGTACGGCTAGAAAGGTAAAATATTTTGCAGAATACAAACTAACAATAACATTACAATGTTATAATTTTCTATTCAACAATGTAACTATTAAAGATAAGAATTTTAATTTTCCAGAAAAGTTTGCAAAATTCTCTGACTTTTCCTTTTCTGTGACAATTCTGATGCGTTATATTATATTTGTTGTTAAGTGGGAAATTATAATATTGATATAAAGTTACTGTTGGTGTTCTGTGGGATAAGACGTGAACTTACCACAGCTATATTTCCGAATTTGTCGGCGGTGGCGACGGTGTCGTAATCTAATACGCATGTCGTTGTGATCCATCTAGGATGTGTGTCGTCCGCGAAAACAATTAACTGATTCTCTTGACGCTTGTATCTCACTGCATATACAGATTCCTGTACGTCACTGACATAGATCCGTTGGCCGATTGCGTTTATGGATACGACTGCGTTCGGAATATGCTTGTTCTCGCACTTACGCAGTAATTTCTTTTTACCCATATCATAAAGCCGTAACATTCTACCCACGCCGACTAGTACTCGGCCTTGATACGGACAAATGGCTAACGGTACTTCATCTAACGGAGATTTGTGCAGTAGCTCAATACTGGTACAATCTGGATTTACTCTGAAATACAAAGCAATCACTTTTGATTATTTTGTCGAGAATGTTTTATATTCATTAAAAAGTATTATAAAAATCAGTATAGTCCTGATCTGTTCTTTTTAACTGAACTTTTTGCACGATTCTTCTTTTCTTTTTTTTTCCAATGTGAAAAGAAAAGAAAGATGAACCGTGCAAGAACTTTAGCTAAAAAGAATAGACCTTATGTATCAGAGAAAATATTGTAGAGTGAGATATCTTACTTGTATGTGTAAAGAAAACCGCCATTGCTAACTCTAGGATTTAATTGAAATTCCTTCGCGACTCCAACGATGAGAAACAGCTGATCACCTTGATTAGCAAATTTTACGAGGCAAAGACTGTGGAGAAAAGAAAAGATTTATAACATTGGACAACTACAATTTTTATTGAAATAGATAAAAATTGTTCTTTTAATCAAGATTGTCTTTTCTTTACCATAACGCGGCTAGATTTTGCTCGAAACGATGCACTTCGAATGTTTCCCCGGTGGTCGGTGCCATTAGTCTCAGCATGGAAGCCCACAGTCCCGGGCCAGCTCGCGGAGCACCGAAAACCGCCTCGTTTGGCTCCTCCGACATGAAGGCTTCCGCCAATTCTCTAGCGACAGCCGCTTCCTCGGCGCCAGCCGCCTCTTGCATTTCATCCGCCATCTGCTGTCTTCTCTGTTGCTTTGTCTCCTCCGTGTAAGCATTATGTTCCGTTTCGATGACTACTAAGTGCGCAGAATCTGTATGAATCGCGAACTTCCTCGGAGTGTACTCCAGTGGGAAGCTCACTTGATTGAACACGGCCCCTAGTTTCTCGAGCGCCAAGATCCTCAGTGTATTTGTCGATATGGCGACGATACCCTCTGGACATTGCTCGGAACTGAAGCCCGACGCGAATTCAAGACTCTCGTATGATAGGGGCGTTAAGTGAAAACGATTCTGGTGATAATAACTCAGCCAGGACCGGCTGCTCATCGCCAACACCGCCTGATTACCCTGCATTCGTATTCTGAAGAGCTTCACGGGCCGAGAGCCTAGGTAGCGTGTTCTTGTGTCTGCGAGATCTCCGGAAATAGGATCTAATACAGTTCTAAGCAACACACCGTTCTGCAAACCTGCAATTAATGACGACAGTAATATATACAATATGCATTAAAGACGATTCGATTAGATTATTTAGTTTTTAGAAACATAAGCTTGCCACGAGCAGAAAGTACAAATGTAAATTCGTATATTGTATACGAATATAAAATTTACCTATATTCAGGTACAAACTGGATTGCTGTGGCGCCGCATCCTCGGAATTGTCGGCATCTTTGGCGCCCATTTCCACGATGCATAAACTCTCCGCAGCTGCTGGTAACGCCTGCATGCTTCTTGGAGCTAGACAATCTGAGGGATCCAACGATATTATCCTCACTGTATTATCCTGCAGACCGACAGCAAGGAACCATGAACGTTGCTCGCCAACTGCAACGTTTCCGAGGGCCATGCACATTACTTCCGAGGGCATCTTTTTTCTTTCCGTATATTCGTTCAATTGTCCGGTCTGAAAAGGAT